>NC_045977.1:42085657-42248157 GCF_010909765.2 Amblyraja radiata
AATTCAGTAGAAGTTGCGATCACTGTCGTGCACGGCATTGTATGGAATGATGATAAAACACACACACACCAACATCCTGTACCTCCAGCGGCGGATGTCCGCAGGAACTGGAGGACAGAGATGTGCCGTGCGTCCGTCACCGTTCCCGTTGGAAGCCCAAACCACTGCGTCACTAATGTTTTCAACGATGATGAATGAATGATGAATTTAGGAAGGAGACGAGAAGGAATATCTTTAGTCAGAGGGCGGTGAATCTGTGGAATTCTTTGCCACAGACGGCTGTGGAGGCCAAGTAAGTGGATATATTTCTAAGGCAGAGATAGATCGATTATTGATTAGTACGGGTGTCTGGGGTTATGGGGAGAAGGCAGGAGAATGGGGTTAGGAGGGAGAGATAGATCAGCCATGATTGAATGGCGGAGTAGACTAGATGGGCCGAATGGCCTAATTCTATTATTCCTTATGACCTTATGGCCCAGCGTGAGGGGGCCGCTGGGATCATAGAGGGACCCAGCATAGGGGGGCCACCGAGAGAGCATAGAGGGACCCGGCCTGGAGGAGGCGCTGAGGACAAGGGGGACTGGTCTTTGAAATATTTTGTTTGGTGGATTTTTAGATGATCATGTAAATCAATTTGTTTACCAACCCTGGCACTACAAATCTCACAAATAAAATGTTTCCCCATAGTCTTTGCTTTATGAATATTCAGATGGTGCTGCCAAGAATCTTCTTGACATTGCAAGGAATGCAACTGAATATTGGCGAGCACATTGAACACTTTGATACATTGTCGGCGCCCTTTAGGTGGCCACTCCTCACATACCTTGTGTGTGGCACGCAGAGCAAAGTATCTAACAGTGGGACGTCACATGTGGTAATAAAGAAATTATCATTCATTCATTAAATGTAGAAACAAGGAACTGCAGATGCTCGTTAACACAAAAGGACACAGTGTGCTGGAGTAACAGTGGGTCAGGCAGCATCTGTGGAGAACATGGATAGGTGACGTTTCACAGAGTGCTGGAGTAACTCAGTGGGTCAGGCAGCATCTGTGGAGAACATGGATAGGTGACGTTTCACAGAGTGCTGGAGTAACTCAGCGGGTCAGGCACCATCTGTGGAGAACATGGATAGGTGACGTTTCACAGAGTGCTGGAGTAACTCAGAGGGTCAGGCAGCATCTTTGGAGAAACGTTTCATTCTCGAGACCCTTCTTCAGTCTGATTACGTAGGGGGAGAAAGCTGGAAGAGAGGAGAGGCAGGTAACAGGTGGACACAGGGAAGGGGGTTTTGACATCGTATCAAAGTATTTGTAAACAACCATCGCTACATGGATAGGCAACGTTTCGGGTCAGGTTCCGTTCCGAAATGTCACCTATCCATGTTCTCCAGAGATTGGAATATAGTCTTCGGTCGGCAAAGTTTAAGATTGTTTTACGCTCCTCGTTCGCGCTTGGATGAACTCCAAGGGGAAAGTCCCAGCCCCTCTATCACGTGATTGGGTTACCCAGTACAACATTGAGCATTCAGAGGAGCAAGCCCACGCCCACTCTGACTTCAATGAAAATGAAACTTGCTCTGATTCACTATCGTCTGTGGTGCAAAAGTCAAAGCCCCAGCGTTTAAACATCGACTCCATCTACACCTCACGCTGCCTCGGCAAGGCCAGCAGCATCATCAAGGACCAGACGCACCCTGGCCACTCCCTCTTCTCCCCTCTCCCATCGGGCAAGAGGTACAGAAGTGTGAAAACGCACACCTCCAGATTCAGGGACAGTTTCTTCCCAGCTGTTATCAGGCAACTGAACCATCCTACCACAACCAGAGAGCGGTCCTGAACTACTATCCGCCTCATTGGTGACCCTCGGACTATTCTTGACTGGACTTTGCTGGCTTTACCTTGCACGAAATATTATTCCCTTATCATGTATCTGTACACTGTAAATGGATCGATTGTAACCATGTATTGTCTTTCCACTGACTGGTTAGCGCGCAACAAGAGCTTTTCATTGTACCTCGGTACACGTGACAATAAACTAAACTAAACTGAAACTGAACTGGTAAATTATACTGCTTTGCAGGTGGCTTGTTTGAAAAATGACTAATATGCCCCTTGTACACAGGCATTCAATGTGAACGTTGCTGTGATGTGCTGAAGCTTCCATTCTGTAAGTGAAGTATTTTAGCTTTAGATCCATTTATTTAGCTATAATCAAATCAAGAGACACATGCGGAGAGCATCTCCAAATCACAGTCATTCTACAAGCTTATTATTCGAGATACAGCAATATTTAACTGTTCTCAAAAGATTTTTAGAACAAACACTTAATAGGCTGCACTGTGTGGATAGTATAACACACTGTGTTAACTGCAAAGGAAAACTAATATATAAAGTATTTTGCATACAATATGATTTAATATCAAAAGCAGTGGCTAGTAATTCATCAAAATGATTCTCGTGACTTTGAGCTGGAGAGATGGTGCACATGTTCCCTTTTGTTCCTTATCTGTAAACTTTAAACATGTCTTTCATTCTCAAGCATGCAGGGTGACCCGAGACCACATCTTAGAGATATCACCCATCGCACATTAGACACTGAAAGATCTTCCACGAGCACTCTTCCCTTAATCCATGACAATTACACACAAATTAAATAATTACAGCATTGGCAAATATCTTCCTGATAGCATACCTTGCTTCTTTTATAGTATAGTTTTTAAATGAGAGAAACAGCACGGAAAGAGGCCATTCGGCCCACCGAGTCCGCACCGACCAGCGATCCCCGCACACCAACACTACCCTACACACACTAGGGGACAATTTACACATTTACACCAAGCCAATTAACCTACAAACCTGCATGTCTTAGTAGTGTGGGGGAGGAAACCAAAGATCTCAGAGAAAACCCACGCTGGTCACGGGGAGAACGTGCAAACTCCGTACAGACAGCACCCTTGGTCGGGATTGAACCCGGGTCTCTGGTGCTGCAAGTGCTGTAAGGCAGCAACTCTACCGCTGTGCCACTGTGCTGCCCTTTACAGCGCCTTATTTATGTACCTTAAATCAGGTGTACCGCAGAGTTTAGTTTAGAGATACAGTGTGGAAACAGGCCCTTCGGCCCAACTTGCCCATGCTGACCCATCTACACTAGTCCCAAATGCCAACGCTTGGCCCATATCCCTCTAAACCTGTCCTAACCATGTACCTGCCCAAGTGTCCTTTCAACGTTGTTATAGTACCTGCCTCGACTACCTCCTCTGGCAGCTCGTTCTATATACCTACTGTGTAATAAAAGTTGCTCCTCAGCTTCCTATTAAATCTTTCCCCTCGCACCATAAACCTGGTCCAATGCTCCTGGAATCCTTTACTCTGGGAACAAGACTCTGTGTATCCACTGCATATTCCATCCTAACATTAAAGCAGGTAGTGATGGGAATTAATGCCCCTTATTCAATACCGAGTCTTGCATTCTTCGGAGGGAAATCAGCGCAATGTTGGTGCTCAATCATAAAATCTTACTTGACATTTATCCTGTAAATGAACGGAGAAATCAGCTGTTCCTTAATGGTGGACGAAACATGTTGTTAAAAACGGAGTCAATAAACACACATGCAGTTGATCATTTGAAGGATGCACGCTCCCAAATTCACCACACAGTTATGGTTACAGAATTAACAGGAGCTGCTATATTGCTGTCTCTGTGAATGTTATCAGTTTTCATTTTAAAGTGTCACCAACAAGCAGTGAAAATGTTGGCTTACTGTGAGGAAGAGAGTTATATGTGTGCGAGTTTTATGGTTATAAATTGTTAGACCAAATGAGTGTTGGTTACAATTGTCCAGGCCCATCAATACCACTCAGTGTTCAATTACTGACCATCTACACACAATGTCTACCTTCGATTTCCAGCATCTGCAGTCCCTTCTTATACAAAATCTACTTGTTCTTTGAGTTTGCTACACCTGTCGTGAAGGAATTTGAAAGACTGAACAGCCTTTGTCAGCAAACCAAAGCTGATGCTCATGAATCGTACCAAGTATTCTCACACCAGAAGAGTCTTCAGAACAGACTGCATGATTCCAAATGGACAGAAAAACAAAACTCATCAAGTTGATTGTGGTATCAAATTCTTTACAGCATGTAATATGTTCCTACAGCAGGACAACAGCGCAGCTGAGGCTCATCTAGAAATAAAAAATGCCAAAGAAAGATGTATGTCTACGCTTGGAAGAAGCTCTCTGTCAAGTCACACGTAAACATCCGACGGCAAGCGATACGTTTGAAAGTTTTTCAAAATTGAGCCCTGTGATAATTTTGAATCAAGATTCAAGATTCAAGATAGTTTATTGTCATGTGTCCCAGATAGGACAATGAAATTCATGCTTTGCTTCAGCACAACAGAACATAGAAGGCATAAATAACACAGAACTGCTATTAATGTTCAGAGATTTGTTTGAGTTGAGTTTAATAGCCTGATGGCTATGGGGAAGCGGCTATTCCTGAACCTGGATGTTGCAGATTTCAGGCTCCTGTACCTTCTACCTGAAGGCAGCGGGGAGATGAGTGTGTGGCCAGGATGGTCAAATTTCGAGGCCTGGTTTTTCCCGCGTTACCCTTTGTACACCATGCAGCAAACAAGGACAACACAATTGAACAACGATACAGACAGATTGCTTTTGTCGATTGGAAAGTAGAGGCTCCATTTAAGAAAGATGGACTCCCCACAGACACTGAAGAGTTTTTTCTTGATGGGCGGCGCGACTCTTGTCAGCAGCGGCCTCTGCAGTCCGTCTGTGTTTTTTTAATTTTCTGTCTCGTTTTTATGTAGTTTTTGTTATTTTTTTGTTGGGGTATGTATGTGGGGGGGTGGGGGTGGGGGTGGGGGGGAGGGGGTAACTTTAAAATCTCTCCCTGCACGGGAGACCCGACCTTTTCTTTGTTGGGTCTCCGTTGTCGTTGGGGCTGCAACGTGGAGCGGCCTCCAACAGGAACGACCTGGGGCTCCAGTTGCGGAGCTGCCGACTACTCACCGTCACGGGGCTGGCCGAGTCCGGAGCGGGTGGTGCTGTGGTGGAGCGCTGCTGCCACCCGACCTCCGGAGTTTCGGTGGCTGCAACTGCGGGTCTGGCGGACGGCGGCACCGGGAGCCCGTGGGTCCCTGGAGGGAGACCGCTTTTCGGGGCTTCCGCAGCGGCGACTTCTCCCGCCCGAGTTGCGGGGTTGAAGAGCACCTGGAGCGGGGCCTTACAGCACAGCCCCGCGCGGCTTGGAATGGCCGCGGGACTCTGCGAGCGCGCGCCGGGGGCTCTAACAACTAGACCCGGTGTGCGGCCTTGCATCACCCGGCGTGGCTTTAATGGCCGCGGGACAATCGCCATCGCCAGCCGGGGGCTTTGACTTTGACTCTGACATCGGGGGGGAGAGTGCAGTGGAGAGATAAGGTTTTTTTTGCCTTCCATCACAGCGATGTGATGGATGTTTATGTAAATTGTGTTTGTGTCTCCGGTCTATTTGTTTGTAATGTATGGCTGCAGATACGTCATTTCGTTTGGACCTCAAGAGGTCCAAATGACAAATAAATTGTATTGTATTGTATTGTATTGTAATGTATTGTATTGTATTGTATTGTATCGGTGTACTTCAGCATCAGGCATTTGAAGAGCTCGTCACCTTTGCCCTTCCTTGCCCAGTAACCCCAACAGCAATGCTGTAGTTGAGAGGATATTTTCTCTTGTATCCTCTGTTAAAACCAAGGCAGCTGCAACTTCTTGATGTTATTGTGAGAATCAGGGCAGAATTATTGCTCTCAAACAAATGTTGGAAAGACTTCGCTACATCTCCAGAAATGCTGAAAAACGCCACATCGGATAAGGTTTATCCCGTGTGTTCCACTCATTCCAGTGGTGAGGATAGGAATGACCTGGATCTGGAGCTTTTCATGTGACGATATATGAAAGAGATATTAAAACTTTGTTTGGCTTTTCTCTAGTATTGCTTGGCTTAAAATCAAATTTTCAAATCTGGCAACCCAGCGCAGCCAGAGACCCGGGTTCAATCCTGACCACGGGCGCTGTCTGTATCAAGTTTGTACGTTCTCCCCGTGACCTGCGCGGGTTTTCTCCGGGATCTCTGGTTTCCTCCCACACTCACAAAGACGTACAGGTTTGTAGGTTAATTGGCTTGGTGTAAATGTAAAATTGTCCCTAGTGTGCGTGGGATGGTGTTAAACATAGAAAACATAGAAAACATAGAAAACAGGTGCAGGAGTAGGCCATTCGGCCCTTCGAGCCTGCACTGCCATTCAATATGATCATGGCTGATCACCCAACTCAGTATCCTGTACCTGCCTTCTCTCCATACCCCCTGATCCCTTTAGCCACACGGGCCACATCTGACTCCCTCTAAAATATAGCCAATGAACTGGCCTCAACTACTTTCTGTGGCAGAGAGTTCCACAGATAAAGTGCAGGGATCGCTGGTCGGCACGGACTCGGTGGGCTGGTGGAACTGTTTCCGTGCTGTATCTCTAAACTAAACTAAACTGAACAAAAACTAAAAACAGTCCGCGGGTCAGAGAGCAGAGACAGGGTTGACACATCAACCATGATTATAGAGTCACACAGCGTGGGATCAGGCCCTTCAGCCCAACTTGTCCACGCCAACCAACATGCCCCATCTACACTTGTCCCACCTGCCTGGGTTTGGCCCATATCCCTCTAAATATGAAACTAACCTGTGACAGCTGGATTGGTGCTGGCTGTATACAGCTCCTGACTGCATACCTAACCATCACCAATCAGGGGGCTTGGATTGGTACTTCGGGCTCAGACGTATCTGGTGCCCAGTGAAGTCAGGCACAAAGAGTCATAGTCACACAGAGTGGAAACAGGCTCATCGGCCCAGCTTGCCCACACTGCCCAACCTGTCCCAGCTGCATTAGTCCAACCTGCCTGTGTTTGGTCCATATCCCTCCAAACCTGCCCCATCCATGTACCTGTCCAAATGTCTCTTAAACATTGCAATAGTACCTCCCTCAACTACCTCCTCCAGCAGCTCGGTCCGTACACCCACCACCCTCTGTGTGAAAAAGTTGCCCCTCAGATCCCTATTAAATATTTCTCCTCTCACTTTAAACCTATGTCCTCTGGTTCTCGATTCCCTGGGTCTGGGCAAGAGACTCTGTGTGTTTACCCAATCTATTCTTTTTTCAATCTGGTCTGTGTGATGGGCTGAGTGACATCTCCAACATACAGAATGGTAACATTTAGCATTTACGACCTGAAAAGTTAGCACCTGAACACAACACGGAAGTCTAAAAGGCAATTTGAACTTGCAAATAAATAATTCCCAGACTTCTGGGGTAAAGACAGATCTGTGGAGTGAAACTGAAGAACTATTTCTTTGCTGTGGAAATGCAGGGACAGTTTCTTTCCAAATGAACCATCCTATCACAACTACGGAGCGGTCCTAAACTACTATCTACCTCATTGATGACCCTTGGACTATCCTTGATCGGACTTTGCTGGCTTTACCTTGCACTAAAAACATTATGAGAAACGTGGAAACATAGACAATAGGTGCAGGAGTAGGCCATTCGGCCCTTCGAGCCAGCACCGCCATTCAACATGATTATGGCTGATCATCCCCAATCAGTACCCCGTTCCTGCCTTCTCCCCACATACCCTGACTCCGCTATCATTAAGAGCCCTATCTAGCTCTTCCTTGAAAGCATCCAGAGAACCAGCCTCCACCGCCATCTGAGGCAGAGAATTCAACAGACTCACCACTCTCTGTGTGAAAAAGTGTTTCCTCATCTCTGTTCTAAATGGCTTACCCATTATTCTTAAACTGTGGCCCCTGGTTCTGGACTCCTCCAACATCGGGAACATGTTTCCTGCCTCTAGCGTGTCCAAACCCTTAAATAATCTTATATGCTTTAATAAGATACCCTCTCATCCTTCTAAACTCCAGGTCGAGAGCCTTCTTGAGACATTGTAACACATTGTAATCATGTGTAGTCTTTCCGCTGACTGGTTAGCACGCAACAAAAGCTTTTCACTGTACCTCGGTACACGTGGCAATAAGCTGAACTGAAATGTAATAATTGCAGCAATTTCTGCTTCCGTGACTCCACTCGCTTTCCTCTGACCTCTGCCTCAGACAAGCCTACAGTGTCGCATCAAGACATAACATGATTTTATGGACTCAGCTGTTTATTTTTTTTGTAACCTCTTCAATATTTCAAAGAATTAGAGATGGGTTTTTTTTCCGGTTTCCTCAGAGAAAGATTCTCAGTGCCAGAGCTAAGCGGAGAATTCTTTGTTCTGTAAGATCACTCTGTAAATTAAATGCATCTTGGCGGTCCGTTTCACCATTAAACACAAGAAAATAAAAGGTGATGACTGCTCTTGGATGATTTTTTTTCTCTCCACATCTGCTATCATTTTCTCTTTTTTTGTGAAGCAAATTGGCATTAAAAGCCTGTGAAAATATCAAAATGTGGTTATTTTGATGACTTCAGAGAGCAGTAACACTGACATCTAGACAGATTATCTGTATTTCAGTACCTTTTGCCTTCCAGAGGACACGTGTAGCAGACAGGCATAGATGAACCCAATGCATTAGTTCATCGGCAAATCTAGTTTCAAACGTGTTGGCTTATCTTGCCTAGAGTACAGTGGTGTTATTGTAAAGCAGCAAAGTCTATAATCAATTAGAAGCATGTATATCCCAATAAAAGCAGCCAGCATCAGGTCAATATCCAGAGCGCAGGGAGCAGGGAGCTAGGAATTAGATCAAAACCTCTGAGATTCGTCATTTTTCTTCCCGATCATGTATAATTTATTATTCCTGAAGTCGGATGTGCGACAAACTCTGGGTAGCGTTTACTGTGACCCTGGAATTGTGAAATAATTAGTACAACCGTGCAAAAGAGCCGTTTTATGAAGAGTAATTTACTCCTTATACAGGCTCACGGCAGATACCCTCGTAAATCAAAGTAACCCGTGTACATCAAAGTGCTCCTTGCCAGCCCCAGTAGCATCCATCATTCCACTGTGAAACTTGTCCCGGCTATGCTTGATGAATGTAATGCGTTTGATTTGCTGATAGCGTCGCCATTGCCACAGTGTGAGATGGAGTCCCCAGATACAGTGTCATCGTCTGGGGAAATCCCCCCTCCCCCTCCCCCCCCCACTCCAACATATTTCAAGGCCTCACAACGGCGGAGACCCAGGTTCGATCCTGACCACAGGCGCTGCCTGTACGGAGTTTGTACGTTCTCCCCGTGACCCGCGTGGGTTTTCTCCGAGATCATCGGTTTCCTCCCACACTCCAAAGACGTACAGGTTTGTAGGTTAATTGGCTTGGTGTAAATGTAAATTGTCCCTAGTGTGTGTAGTATATTGTTAGTGTGCAGGGATCGCTGGTCGGTGCGGACTTGGTGGGCCAAAGATCCTGTTTCCGTGCTGTATCTCTAAACCATAAACTAAACCTCTTGCAGTACAAACTCTATTTTTGTGGTGGAGCTTTAAGGGAGATGTGATAAATAGTAAGATTAAACGAGAATTTACCAGTTTGAAGTTTGATCTGTATTTTATGAGGAGTTACGATGAGGGATTACGTGAAGACCCCGTCCAGCACGCATGCGCGACATACTTCAAAACAGCGGTGTGGAATCACAGAAACACAGTAATTGAAATAAACATAGTAAAGATAAGGAGAATTAAGTTACCAGTTGATCTCTGCAATTGAGGGTGGGAGCGGAGGGCACGTAATCCCTCATCGTGCGGGTGGGAGTGGCGGCACCTAACGGCAGCGGCTCGACTACAGTCGTCTGTTTTTTTTATTTTTGTCTTGTTAAATGTATGTATTGAGTTAGTTTTTATTTTATTTTTTTAGCTGTGTATATGTGGGGGGGCTGTGGGGGAAACCGTTTTAAATCTCTTCCCTGTGCGGGGACCCGACTATTCCCTGCCGGGTCTCGGATGGCGTTGGGCCTAACATCGTGGAGCCGGCGGCGACCTCCGGCCGGGACTAACCTGAGGGCTCCAGTTGCAGAGCCTGCGGAACTGACATCGCGGAGCTGGCCAACTTCGGAGCGGGAAGAGCTGTGGTGGCGCGCGGCTGCGACCCGACTTTGGAGTTCGGAGGCACCGGCCGCAGACCCGGTGAACAGGAACATCGGGAGCTCGCAGGTCCCTGGTGGGAGACCGCTTTTCCGAGCTCCGCAACGGCGACTTCTCCCGCTGGAACCGCGAGTTTAAGGACATGGAGCCGGGGCCTAACATCGCCCGGCGTGGCTTAAACGGCCTCAGGACTTACCATCGCCCACCGGGGGCTTTAACATCGGAGCCTCAGTTCGCCTCGACACTGCAGTTGGACTGCTGGACCACGGGAGAAGGAACAAAGGGAAGAGATAAAGACTTTGCCTTCCATCACAGTGAGAAGATGTTGGAGACTCACTGTGATGGATGTTTATGTAAAACTGTGTTAAGTGTGGGTCTTGGATTGTTTTGTAATGTAAAAAACTGTAGAAATGATATTTCGTTCAAACCTAGGTTTGAATGACAATAAATAGCATTTTACTTCGGAGTCACATGAGTGACTACGTGAAGAACCCGCTCAGTGCGCAGGCGCGGCATTACGCCAGCAGTGCAACAGCGGCGGCAGCGGGAGTCAGGCTCTCCAGCTGCACTTTAAAACGGACCGTCAGGTAAGTATACGGTGCGTGTGGAATAACGAAGGAGAGTTGGAATTGTGTTTGCCTTTCAGAATGTCGACACAACACAGAAAACACTCAAAGAGAACTGCCCCCGCTTCCACTCCACCAGAGGAGCGTTCCATTCCAGCGGGGCAGCAACCGGCGGCAGCGTCGCTCTCAGAGCGTTTCGCTATCCCTGAGACCGAGCCAAGCCCATTCTCGCCAAAGCCTGCACGGCGGACTGGGAAAGCGGCCAGGAAGTCCAACCGGCCGGTCATCTCCGATTCGTCGGAGGGGGACATGTCTCCACCAAAGCGGAGGAGAGACAGCCGCCTGAGCTGCATTCAGCAGCTCCTGGAGCAGATGCTCCACCGGGACACGCAGCAAGAGCACTCCCGGGGAGGAAGGACAGGTACCTCCTCCACAGTGTCTTGTGCACTGCCCTCTGCTCCCTCATTACTGGAGGCTAGCATTGGTGACCAGGGCTGGGCTGGTCTGGAACAGGGGCAGGCGGACGAATTCGGGAGTATGCCAGGGGTGCAGGAACAGGAAGAGCTGTTGGGTGTGATGGACCGCTTTGTAGCAACCCCACAGGCTGGAGCACCACTGGAACCAAGAATGGCGGCCAGCATCAACCATCTATCCAATAAACCATTACTGGAAAAGGTGCTCGCTGAGGTGCTGGAACAACACACAGCACCAGAAAACTGTGAGGCCCTCAAAGTAAAAAGTGTCAACAGCCAAATCTGGGGGCATGTGGGGCCACACATCCGGACCCAAGAACTCAAGCTACAGCGGATCCTAAGGCTCCTGACATCGGCCATCACAGCCTTTGCTCGTTCCGTGGAGACCACGGAGATGGATACCTGCCAGCAGGATGTGCTGGCATTAATGTGTACCACACAATTTGAGATCAACAATCTCCGGAGGGAAACATAAGACCTGCCCTCAATCCCAAATTTGCTGGCTTGTGTAAAGCCCCAGCTGCGGAGACGGACGCGCTGCCATTTGGGAAATATCTCAATAAAAAACTGAAGGAGATGGAGGAAGCATCTAAAACCTTCGGCCTAATGAGGGCAGGCCCCGGGACGAGCAAACCAAGACCTCCGATACCCAAGCGGCAGCACCCCACGGCATCCACCAGTCGACGTCCGCAATATGGGACTGGTGAACGCTTGGGGTCCGCACATTATCCCCAAAGATCTTTTTTAGATCAGGGCCCGCAGCGGACCCCCTGGAAAATGCGCCTCCCCCCAACATCGCCAGCACGTCAGAACAAAACCTTCAGGAAAATGAAGAAACAGAATCGCCAATAACCATGGAGGTAGGTGGGTCTGGTTCCTACCAGCATATAGAGAATAAGGGTGCTTTACTAACAGGGGGGAGATTACACTTGTTTAAAGAAGCATGGGGTATGGTCACGAGTGACAAGTATATACTCAACAGCATTAGTGGATATAAAATACAATTCATGTCAGAAAAAACGCCGCCAGTTCAACATTGGCCCCAAAGGGTATTTTCTCCCTCCGTCAAAGAGCAACGGGAGGGACAAGCTGAACTGGTGAGACTTATCACAAAGGGGGTCATAGAAAAGACCAAACATGAACCCTTGAAATTTGTATCCAATATATTCACCAAAACCAAAAAAGATGGTGGATGTCGCATCATCATTGACTTAACATCACTAAACAAGTTTGTTAAGTATATACATTTCAAAATGGAAACATTTGTTACTGCTAGACAACTGATTTCCAAAGGATACTACATGGCAAGCATTGATCTCAAAGATGCTTACTATCTAATACCCATACACAAGGATCATAGCAGATACCTAAAATGTATCTGGATGGGGCAGCTGTGGCAGTACAAAGCATTGCCTAATGACCTCACTTCAGCCCCAAGATTATTCACAAAAATATTGAAGCCAGCCATGGCAATACTAAGGAAACAAAAACATATTGTCATGGCATATTTGGATGATATCCTCATAGTGGGGAAAACAATGGAACTGGCTGTGGCAGCAGTCTCAGCTACAAAATAGCTCCTTGAAACTCTGGGGTTCGTCCTACATCCAGATAAATCTAAGTTATATCCATCCACTATCATGGACTACCTGGGTTTCACAATTAACTCAGTCCATATGACTGTTACCCTGCCAAGGGAGAAAATGATTGGATTAGCACAATCATGCAATAATTTAATGGTCAACAAAAGACCAACTATTCGACAAGTAGCAACAGTGATTGGTAAAATGGTAGCAGCATTTCCGGCTACACAATTTGGACCTTTGCACTATCAAAATTTACAAAGAGCAAAGGCACAGGCACTAAAACGACATAGAGGTCACTATGATCGTGTCATGATATTACCCACGGAAGCAATATCAGAGCTACAGTGGTGGACACAAAATGTTTGGCATAGTTTTAGTCCTATTATCATCACTAACCCTACTTTAGTTCTTCAGACAGATGCCAGTGCTCAAGGCTGGGGAGCAACTAACTCCATATCCAGCACAGGTGGTAGATGGACTCATTACTATCTACACTGGGCATTAACTATTTAGAAATGTTGGGCGCCTTTTATGGTTTAAAAGCATATGCATCCAATATGCAGCACTTGCATGTTCGGTTACAAATTGATAATACTACGGTGGTGGCTTATATTAACCATATAGGCGGCATAAAATCTTTATCATGCGACAAATTGGTCAATATGATTTGGCAATGGTGTGTCGAAAGACATATTTGGCTTTCAGCTACCTATCTACCAGGTAAGCTAAACACAGTGGCAGACACCAGGTCACGCAAATTCAATGACAACATCGAATGGATGTTAAACCCTAAAGTATTTGCTAAAGTTATCAAGCAATATGGAACGCCAGATATCGATTTATTTGCATCAAGACTAAATCACCAGTTACCTATGTATGTCGCTTGGGAACCAGACCCAGAGGCAGCAGCGGTAGATGCCTTCACGCTGGATTGGGGAAAGTTCTTTTTCTATGCCTTTCCCCCCTTCTGCCTCATCAGTCGGGTACTTCGCAAAATACAGATGGACTCTGCTTCTGGTATTTTGATGGTGCCCGACTGGCCTACACAGCCATGGTTCCCAGTGCTACATGACATGGTGGTAGAATCACCTATGGTGTTTCCCAGTGTTCCAGGACTATTAACTCACCCAGTATCAGGCATAAACCACCCATGCCATGAAGACATTAAACTCCTGGGTTGCAGGTTCTGAACAGACCTTACCTGGACCTGGGATTGTCCGAACAAACCATCACCACCATGTCAGCATCCCTTCGAACATCCACCAAAAGGCAGTACTTAACCAGCATTAAAAAATGGGAAAAGTACTGCCGGGAAACAGGGACAACATATGAAACAGCCACAGTAACCAACGTATTGGAGTTCCTAGCCTATCTACACCATCATGAAGGGATCAGCTACAGTGCCATCAACACAGCACGTAGTGCTCTTTCTGCTTACCTCAAACCAGCAGGACATCAGGCAATGGGATCCCATCCACTGGTGGTAAAACTTATGAGGGGCATTTATAATATTAAGCCCCTCAAGCCCAGGTATACCCATATTTGGGACATCAGTGTCGTCCTGACATACCTCAGGGAATGGCCACCAGCTAGATCCCTCAGCCTCGAGCAATCAACACTGAAGACGCTCATGCTGATGGCACTCGTATCCGCTCAGAGGGTCCAGTCACTACACAAATTGAGACTGGACAACATGGTGACAACCCCAGATCAGATAATAATAATAATAATAATAATATATCTTTTATTGTCATTGCACGTCAGTGCAACGAGATTTAGTGTGCAGCTCCACTGATGTCCAGCAAAGGTAAATAAATACAATACATAAATAAACAAGCTGAATTGATTGACGTGACCATCTGAGGGAGACTGTCCAAAGGGGGTGGGTGGGGGGGCACTCATTAGGGCCGGTTCAGAGCCGCTATAGCTCTTGGGATGAAACTGTTCCTGAGTCTGGAGGTTCGGGCGTAGAAGGCCTTGTAACGTCTGCCAGAGGGAAGTAGTTGAAAAAGACCGTGGCAGGG
This sequence comes from Amblyraja radiata, assembly GCF_010909765.2. Taxonomy (NCBI): domain Eukaryota; kingdom Metazoa; phylum Chordata; class Chondrichthyes; order Rajiformes; family Rajidae; genus Amblyraja; species Amblyraja radiata. The sequence continues at coordinate 42,100,435 of NC_045977.1, forward strand.
GTGTGATGAGTCCTTATGGATGCTGAGGGCCTTCCTGAGGCACCGCGTGTGGTAGATGCCCTCCAAGGCTGGTAGCTCTGTCCCGATGATCCTCTGCGCTCTGTTGACGACGCGCTGAAGAGCTCTCCTCTCCGCCTCCGTGCAGCTGAGATACCACACAGAGATGCCATACGTTAGTATGCTCTCTGTGGTGCAGCGGTAGAACGTTGTCAGCAGCTGTTGGGGCAGACCAGTCTTTTTTAATGTCCTCAGGAAGAACAGAAGATCACATTCATTCTACAAGGTCTGGTGAAACAAAGCAGGCCAGGAACATCTAATCCACTAGTGGTATTCCGGGCCTACCCACCAGAGCCACGATTGTGTGTGGTGACCCATCTACTACAGTATATAGACACAACCCACAACATCAGAGGGAGTGAACAAGCCTTATGGGTCAGCCACAAAAAACCTCATGTCCGGGTAACAAGCCAAACCATCTCAAGATGGCTAAATCAGGTACTGAAAGCTGCCGGGATAGATATTAATACCTTTAAATCTCATTCCACTAGGGCAGCGTCCACATCAACGGCAGCAAGAATGGATGTACCTATTGACCTCATTCTGAATACAGCAGGATGGTCGAGGGAATCAACATTCAGAACATTTTACAATAAGCCGTTGATGAAACCTGATTTATTTGCAGCAAAGATATTCGAAGCTGCAAATATTTAATTTAAGCCCGGGGGAGCAATTTATTTTTGTTATTGTTAATAAATACCTTTTTTTGTTTCTTGAAAAACAGATTCATTGGGTAATTACGATAACACTTCCTCCCTCAAGAACTTCGGCAGTGAGTGAATAAAACTGTTACACGGTTTGAAATCACAGAGCTTTGAAATCTTCACGTAGTCACTCACGTGACTCCGAAGTAAAATAGTAAGATTAAACGAGAACTTACCAGTTTGAAGTTTGATCTGTATTTTATGAGGAGTTACGATGAGGGATTATGTGCCCTCCGCTCCCACCCTCATTATATGGATCAAACTGATAAATTGATGTCTCTTTTTATTTACTATGTTTACTTCAAATACTTGTGTCTATCTGTGATTCCACACCGCTGCTTGGAAGTATGCCGCGCCTGCGCACTGAGCGGGTTCTTCACTCATCGTAACTCCTCATAAAATAAAGATCAAACTTCAAACTGGTAAGTTCTCGTTTAATCTTACTATTCTATTCTATTCTATTCTCACTCCTCATAAAATACAGATCAAACTTCAAACTGGTAAATTCTTATTTAATCTTACTATTTTACTTCGGAGTCACGTGATTTTAAAGCTCTGTGATTTCAAACCGTGTAACAGTTCATACTTCACTCGCTGCCGAAGTCATCCAAGGGAGGAAGTATTTTATCGTAATCAACCATGAATCTGTTTATAAAACAATAATGGTATTTATTTTGAAAACAATAACAAAGTAAAATAATGCTCCCCCGGGCTTAAATTATATGTTTGCAGAGTCCAAAATTCTTTCTGCAAATAAAACAGGTTCTGCTAACAGCTTGTCGTAGAACGTTTGGAAGGTTTTCTCCCTGGACCACCCTGCTGTTGCCAAGATGTGGTTTAATGGCACGTCCATTCTTTTAGCCGCCGATGTGGATGCTGCCCTGGTGGAGTGAGATGTGTAAATGTCAGTATCCACTCCAGCAGCTCCCAGTACCTGTTTGGGCCACCTAGAGATGGTTTGGCTCAACACCCAAACATGTGGTTTTTTGTGGCTGACCCATAAAGCTTTTTCTCTCCCTCGGGAATCTTTAGTTGTGTTGATGTATAACAGCAAATGAGTCATGACACATAAACGGGGGTCAGGTGGGTACGCCCGGAATTCCATAACAAGACCTGAAGTTCCTGGTCTGCTCTGTTTTACCAGCTCCTGAATGGTGAATGTTATTTGGTCTGGTGTTATGACCATGTTGTCCAGTCTGAGTAAGTGAAGGGACTGGACCCTTTGTGCTGAGACTAGCGCCATCAGCATGACCGTTTTCAGGGTTAGCTGTTCCAGAGTGAGGGATCTGGCTAGTGACCATCCCCTTAGGTATGTCAGTACAATACTGACATCCCAGATCTTGGTATACCTGGTCCTTGGGGGGTTTGAATTGAAGATCCCTCTCATTAATTTGATCACCAGCGGATGGGACCCAATGGCCTGTTGTCCTGGTGCCTGTCTTAGGTAGGCCGACAGTGCACTTCTAGCACAATTGATAGTGCTATAGCTCAGACCTTCATCATGGTGAAGGCTGGCCAGGAACTCCAGTACATGCGTTATGGTGGTTGATGAGTAGGTTGTCCCTGTTCTCGAGCAGTATGTTTCCCATTTTCCTATGCTCGAGAGGTATTGTTTCTTGGTGGAGAGTCGGTGAGATGCTGTCATCGTGTCCATGGTCCTGTTTGACAATCCCAGGTCCAGCAAAGGTCTTTTCAGAATCTGCAACACAGTAGGTTTATTCTGTCATGGCATGGATGACTTTCGCCTGACACCGGGTGGATCAGTAGATCTGGCACACTGGGAATGGTCATTGGTGTTTCAATGACTCTGTCAAGGACCAATGGGAACCATGGCTGTGTAAGCCAGTCGGGTACTACCAAGATGCCTGAAGCAGAGTCCATCTGTATTTTGCGTAGTACCCGACTGATGAGGCAGAAGGGGGGGAAGGCATAGAAAAAATAGTTCCCCCAGTCCAGCGCGAATGCATCCATCGCCGCTGCCTCAGGGTCTGGTTCCCAAGCGACATACATTGGTACCTGGTGATTCAGCCGGGATGCAAAGAGATCGATATCTGGTGTGCCATATTGCTTTGTGATTTCATCAAATACTTTGGGATTTAACATCCATTCGGTGTTATCATTAAACTTGCGTGACCTGGTGTCTGCCACTGTATTTAACTTACCTGGTAGGTAAGTTGCTGAGAGCCAAATATGTTTGTCGACACACCATTGCCAGATTGTGTTGACCAAATTGTCACATGATATCGATTTTATCCCGCCCATATGGTTAATATAGGCCACCACTGTGGTATTATCAATTTGTAAACGAACATGCAAATGGTGCATATTTGTACAATATGCTTTTAAACCATAGAACGCACCCAATATTTCCAAATAGTTTATACCCAGTGTCTGTAGTAGTGATGATTCTAGATTAGTCCATCTACCACCTGTGCTGGATATGGTATTAGTTGCTCCCCAGCCTTGAGCACTGGCATCCCAGTTTGTACAGTTAACATCGGGTTATTGATGATGGTAGGGCTGGAACTATGCCAAATGTTCTCTATCCACCATTGTAGCTCTGATATAGCTTCAATGGGCAATTTCATAGTTCGGTAAAATGTCCTGCATGTCGTTTTAACGCTTGCACGTTTGCTCTTTGTAAGTTTTGATAGTGCAAAGGTCCAAACTGGGTAGCTGGAAATGCTGCTACTATTTTTCCAATTACTCTTGCCACTTGTAGATGATTGGTCAATTGTTAACCATTAATTTGTTACAGGTTTGTGCCAATTCTGCTGATTTCTCTTTTGGCAACGTTACAGACATGTGGACTGAGTTAATTGTGAACCCCCGATAGTCCATTGTTGAGGATGGTGGAAACTTAGATTTATCTGGATGTATGACTAAACCCAGGGTTTCAAATAAATGTTTAGTAGCTAATACAGCTGAATTAGCTAATTCCATGGTTTTGCCTATTATAAAAATATCATCAAGATATGCCATGACAATATGTTTTTGTTTTCTTAATATTGCCAAGGCTGGTTTTAGTATCTTGGTAAACAGCCTTGGGGCTGATGTTAGATCATTAGGCAACGATTTGAACTGCCATTGTTGCCAATTTTAGGTATCTACGATGATGCTTGTGAATAGGTACTGAATAGTAGGCATCTTTTAAATCGATGCTTGCCATAAAGTATCCTTTGGATATCAGTTGTTTGGCAGTCACAAATGTTTCCATTTTAAAGTGTATATACTTAACGAAAGTATTCAATGTAGTTAAGTCAATGATGATGCGACATCCACCATCTTTTTGGTTTTGGTAAATATATTTGAAACAAATTCCAAAGGTTCATGTTCAGATTTCTCAATGATACCCTTTGTAAGTAGCCTCACCAGTTCTGCTTGTCTCCCTAGTTTTTCTTTTAGTGAGAGGGTAAAACCCCTTTGGGGTGCATGCTGAACCAGTAGCATGTTTTCTTGGATAAATTCAATTTTGTATCCTTGAATACTGTTAAGTATATAACTATCAAGTGTGATAGTCCTCCATGCTTCCATGAACAGGTGTAGTCTCCCCCCTGTTAGCACAATTCCCCCGCCTGCTATGTACTGGTAGGAACCAGACCCACCTACCTCCATTGTTATTGGTGGATTTATTTCTTCTGTTTCTGGTTCTGGTTCTTCGTCGGTCGGGGTGGTGCTGTGTGGGGGTGGCGCATTTTCCTCTGGGTCCTGGCCTAAAAAATGCTTCCGGGGATGTTGTGCGGACCCCGAGCTTTCACCAGTCCCTTGGAATTGACGTCGACTGGTGGATGCGATGGGGTACTGCCGCCTTGGTTGAGTGGTTCTGCTCGTTCCGGGACCTGCCCTCATGAGGCCAAATGCTTTTGATTCCTCATCCAGGTCTTTGACTTGTTTGGGCAAGTCCTTGCCAAATAGCAGGATCTGCGGTTCTGAGGCCGGTATTCTGCACAGTCCTGCGAATTTCGGATTGAGGGCAGGTCTTATTGCTTCCTTATGGAGGTTATTAATCTCGTACTGTGTGTTACACAGTAGAGCCAGGGTATCTTGCTGATTCGTAGTCATGTCTACCCCGTCTACGGAACGAGCATAGGAGGTGATAGCTGACGTCAGGAGCTTCAGTATTCGCTGCAGTTTCAGTTCTTGGGTTCTTATGCCCTGTCCAATGTACCCCCAGATTTGGCTGTTGACAGCAGGTACATTTAGTGAAATGCAGTTTTCAGGAGGCGTGTAGAGGTCCAACGCCTTATTGACTACCTGTTCTTGCAGTGGTTTAAATGACAGGTAGTCAATGCTGGCCGCCAGTTTTGGCTGTAACGGCCGCCCCGCTCGCGGTGTTGCCACGTAGCGGTTCACCACTCCCAGCAGCTCTTCCTGTTCCTGTACCCCGTGCATACTCCTGATATCTTCGGCCAGTGACCCCTGTTCTGGACCAGCCCAGTCCTGGTCGCCAACGCTCCCCTCTGCTGAGGGAGATGCGATGGCCAGTGCGTGGTAGTGCACTGGGGCGGGAGTGCCTGAACTCCCTTGGCGAGCTTGCCCCATCTCCCGGAGCAAGTCACGCTGGAGAATTTGCTCCATGAGCATCTCCATGCGGCTCAAACGGCCACCTTTACCGCTCTCGGGCGATGAGTCTTCCATACAGGTCTCATCGCAGTATACTGGCCGGTCCGACTTCCGTTTTGCCTTACCTCCAGCCTGCTGCTGTTGTTCAGGCTGTGCTAGCGGTGCTGGGCTCGGCTCGGAATTGGTGTCGGTGACTGTGGACCGCAGCGTGTGCGGTCCAGGTGCCGCCAGTCGCCCCCCACTGATGGAACTCTCCTGTTCCATCGGAGTCGAACGGGGAACGACCTTTTTTCCTTGTCTTGCCTTGTTCATCCTGAGCGCACAAATCAGAACAACACGACCTCAGAGTAAGTTACTTACCTGAAGGTCCCGTTTTTAAACTTCTAGCGGGAGCGCCTGTACTCCCGTTCGTCGCTGTTGCACTGCGTGAGAGGCTATGTCGCGCATGCGTGCAGGACGGGGTCTTCACGTAGTCACTCACGTGACTCAGAAGTAAAATTCTATATTATTCGGCATCATTCCATAGAGCATTCCATGCTATTTCATTCCAATGCAGATTCCTGGAGAGAATAGAAAATTAATCAATTTGGGAATAAATTCCAATTGGAATTCGCATCTTTTTTGTTAGCTGGTGGTTTAGTTTTAGTTTAGAGATGCAACAGGGAAACAGGCCCTTCGGCCCTTCGAGTCCACGTCGACCAGTGGTCACCCGTTGATACTAGTTCTATGTTCACCCAGTTCCTCATCCACTCCCTACACACTCGGGGCAATTTACAGAAGCTATTTGTAAAGGAGTCAAGTCTGACACACTGTAACCTTTACTGAGTCTTTAATTAAGGCACATGTCACACTCGTCCCAGTACTGACTGCATCTAGTCTTCAGGCGTACTGGAACCAACAGGGAGGAACAAGGGGAGGATATCACAGTTATACTGATATGGCTGGGCATGGTTAGTGGTGTTGAGGTAGCTACATTATAGGTTGCATGCATAAACCATCTACATCCTTTCCCTTAGAAATTTAAAATTGAAGTTATAACAGTGGCAGGGTGGTTGTACAACACCTGCAAATCTAAACGAAATCACCGTAACGGACAGGAGGTTTGACAACCCGACCCGAGCGAGTGCGCATGGCACCCTCACCCTCCCCACCCGATAGAAGAGGAGGAGGAGGAGCAATATCAGCCGGGAAGGAGAAAGCCGGTGGAGACCCAACCGGGAATGCGGAAGGAGACCCGACCGGCACAGGCGAGCCAGGGGAAGGAGACGGGGGAGAAGGAGGAGAAGGAGAGCGGGCAGGGGAGGAGAACCCCGGAAGGGCAGAGGGAGGAGAACACGGCAAGCGGACTGACCGGGGCATGCAGGGAGCTGAGGGGTAGTTAGTAGCTGAGGGGTAGTTGGGACGACAGATGGCACAATGGACTAAGTGTTCGGCTGGCAACCGGAAGGTGGCCGGTTCGAATCCCGCTTGGAGTTCATACTGTCGTTATGTCCTTGGGCAAGACACTTCACCCACCTTTGCCTGTGTGTGAATGTGTGTGAATGTGTGTGAATGTGTGTGAGTGATTGGTGATGGTCGGAGGGGCCGTAGGCGCAGATTGGCAGCCACGCTTCCGTCAGTCTGCCCCAGGGCAGCTGTGGCTACAGAAGTAGCTTACCACCACCGAGTGGGACTGAGGAGTGAATGAATAATGCGATGTAAAGCGCCTTGAGTATTAGAAAGGCGCTATATAAATCCCATCCATTATTATTATTATTAGTAGTGGGAGGCTCGAAACGCAACGGAGGAGCATAGGGGGCCGCAGGAGGAGGCTGAGGCTCGTTAACGGCCAACAGATGCTGGCGGCTCTGGCGGTAGATAGTTCCTTCAAAGTCCACCAAGTAGGATCTCGGTGAATTGCCCACCCAAACCACGGTTGCGAGTCGGGAGAATCCGGTGGCTGTCTGAATGCGGACGACCTGGCCAGGCAGTAGTGGTGAGAGAAGGCGGCAGGACTTGTCGTGAGAGCGACGCTGTACTTCGTGTCTTTGAGCAATCCGTTGCTGGACGGCAGCAGGCTGGAGGACCTTGGGCACTAGGGATTGCTGGGCGATCGGCATCAGTGGGCGAAGAATGCGGGACATCAGACGTTGGGCAGGGGATCGCATGGTAGGGTCCCGTGAGATGTTACGAAGGTTTAACAGACCCTGGTAGAAGTCACCATTGGAGAGACGAGACTGCTCGAGCAAATTCTTGGCACTGCGGACAGCACGTTCGGCCAGGCCATTGCTCTGCGGGTATTCAGGGCTGCTGGTGTAGTGAGTGAAGTTCCACCACAGCGAAAGCTTTGAATTCTGCACTGGTGAATTGACGGCCGTTGTCGGTCTGTAAGCGGACCGGGGATCCAAAAGTGGCGAAGAGTCGGCGCAGTTTACTGATGACCATTTCAGAGGTGATAGCAGGGAGATGGTCCACCTCGAACCAGTTCGAGTAGGAGTTGACCAACACTAGGTATTGCTTGCCATGCCATTCGAATATGTCCGCAGCCAGCGATGACCAGGGCATGGCAGGCGCGGGCTGCTGCAGAAGTGGCTGGCGCTGCTGATATGGGGCAAGAGTGTTACAATCAGGGCAGGAGGCTACTCGGGCCTTAATGTACTTTGCCATGCCGGGCCAATAGTATTGTTCTTGGGCATGTGAGACAGTGGCATCGGCTCCGGGATGCCCCATGTGGGCAGCGTTGTAGTACAAGTTGTACAGGGAGGCAGGGACGACCACCTTGTGACCCTTGATGATGATCCCGTCCCGGAGCACTAGTTCATCTCGAAACAGAAAGAAAGGGTGGACACCAGCAGGCAGCGAGGTGCGTTTGCTTGGCCACCCGCGCTGGATGACAGCTGCGAGCTGTTGCAGGTCTGGGTCATTGGCAGTGTGCTCAACCAGGCACTGCAGCTGCTTAGAGGGAACAAAGTTAACATTGAGTTCCTGCAGATCCTCCTGTTCGTAGGGATGTATGTCACAGGAGGACCAGGGGGGCCCTGGACAGCGCGTCAGCCACATGCATCTCAGTGCCCCTCTTGTACACGATCTGAAAGTCGAACCGCTGGAGCTGTAGCATCATTCGCTGGAGTCTGGCTGGAGCGATGTGGATTGGTTTATTGAGGATAGTCACCAAGGGTTGGTGATCCGTCTCGACGGTGAACTTGGTACCGAAAAGGAAGTCCTTGAACTTGGAGCAGGCGAACACAACTGCAAGAAGCTCCTTCTCGATTTGTGCATAGCGCTGCTCAGTGTCTGTCATGGTTCGCGAGGCATAAGAAACGGGCTGCAGCGAGCCGTCATCATAGAGCTGCAGGCAGGCAGCACCTAGCCCGAAACGGGAAGCATCACACGTTACCACAATTGGACGCTGCAGGTCGAAAAACGTGAGAGTCGGCGTGCTGATCAGCTTTGTTTTGAGGAAGTCGAAAGCCTGCTGGTGTTGGGGAAACCAGGACCAGGCAATGTGTTTTTTCGTCAGTTGCCTCAGGGGTGCGCTCAACTCGCTGAGGTCGGGGATAAACTTCCCCAAATAGATGACCATGCCCAGGAAACGCTGCAGGCTGGCAACATCTGTCGGGGCAGGCAGCTCGGAGATAGCGTTGGTCTTCTGCGGATCAGGTTTCAGCCCGTGGGCCGTGAAGATGTGGCCAACATAGGGTACTTCAGCTACACGGAACCTGCACTTTGACGGGTTAAGCTTTAAGTTGATCTGGCGAGCGCGGTCTAGAATCCGTCGGAGATGGTGGTCATGCTCAGCAGCATCTTTCCCATAGACCAGGATATCATCCACAATAATGGCACACGGCAGACCAGCAAACAGTTGCTCCATGGAGCGTTGAAACACTTCGCTAGCGGAGTTGATGCCGAATGGCATCCGCAAAACTTTGAACCTTCCGAAGGGTGTGACAAAAGTGGTTAAGTCTGAGGAGCGTTTGTCTAGAGGTATTTGCCAGAATGAGCTCCTGGCATCGAGAACAGAAAACACCGTGGCCTGACCGACCTGGGCAGCAACATCTTCTACAGTCCTCATAGGGTAGTGGGGACGTTTTATTGCCAGATTCAAATCCTTGGGGTTGATGCACACCCGTATCTCGTTCTTACCCTTCTTCATGGTGGCGACCATGGTGGAGACCCACTCGGTGGGATCGCTGACGGCTTCCAACACCCCCATGTCAACCATGTTCTTCAGCATGGCTTCGACCTTGCCCTTCATGGCAAAGGACACCCTGTGTGGGGCACGGACCACTGGTACAACCGATGGGTCAGTTGCGATCTTGTATACAAGTGGCAGCTTCCCCAGCTTATCATCGAAGAGGTCAGGGTACTCGGAGAGTGGATTCACAATCACACGCACTTCGTGGACCGTACGGTCGAAAGACACCAGCCCGAGATCCTGACAGGCCTGATTGCTCAACAGAGTCACACAGTCACAGTCAAGAATGAAAAACGACAGGTCACGGGATGATTTCTGCAGCACACAGTGGAAGGTGGCCCTCCCCACAGGTGTTAGCTCCTCTCCCCCATAAGCACGCAATATGGAGCGATCAGCAGTTAACAGCTCATTATGTCTTATCTGTTTGAATATGGATGTTGACATAACATTCACCTTCGCCCCCGTGTCGAGCTTAGCAGCGAAGGACTTGTTGTTGACAGTAATGAGCACAGAAGGATCGGGGAGGCGAGATCGGCCATGAAGGAGAGTGTAAACACTGGCATCTCCCATGGAAACGCTGGGCTCAGAGTCGAGGGCAGTGTCGACAGAAGACTGGGAATCGAATTCGTTATCAACTTGCTGAAGGTTGTTTAAAACTTGTCTAGGAGCTGGGGGAACGTTCCCACGGGAGCGACAGGCAGCTGAAAAATGGTTCATCTTCCTACAGAAATTGCAAGCTTTGCCAAATGCTGGGCACTGCGACTGCATGGAGTGGATATAATTGCAGTTGGGACACTTCTTGACAAGCGGGACCCGAGGGGCATAAGTCGGCCGCGGCGTAGGGCGAAAGTTGCCTTGTTTGCGACGGGGCATAGCAACACCAGTCAGATTAATAGCCCGATTGTCAGATCCCCTCTGCCCATGTGGCGGGGCAACTACTTCAGCTATGCGGCATGCATGCATTGCCTGAGTCAGGGTGAGGTCTGGTCTCTGCAGCAGATCTGCACATAGCTTCTGATCTAGCGTGCCGGTGACAAGGATATCTCTGGTGAGCTGATCACGCATGGTCTCGAAACGGCACCGCTGAGCAAGGTAGCGAAGATCAGCGATAAAACATTCAACAGGCTCATCAGGCTGCTGCTTCCGTGTAAAAAATCTAGCCCGCTCCAATATGCGGTTGGAGGGCAAGTCACAAATCTCCGCAAACTTGCGTAAGAAACATACCGGGTCATTGGCAGATTCCGCCAGCTCGACGACCTGGTCGTTGTCATCCAGGACACACTGTAACCTTTACTGAGTCTTTAATTAAGGCACATGTCACACTCGTCCCAGTACTGACTGCATCTAGTCTTCAGGCGTACTGGAACCAACAGGGAGGAACAAGGGGAGGATATCACAGTTATACTGATATGGCTGGGCGTGGTTAGTAGTATTGAGGTAGCTACATTATAGGTTGCATGCATAAACCATCTACACTATTTAACCGACAACCCCGCACGTTTATTGAGGGTTTGGACACGCTAGAGGCAGGAAACATTTCCCCAATGTTGGGGGAGTCCAGAACCAGGGGCCACAGATTAAGAATAAGGAGTAAGCCATTTAGAACGGAGATGAGTAAACACTTTTTCACACAGAGAGTGGTGAGTCTGTGCAATTCTCTGCCTCAGAGGGCGGTGGAGGCCGGTTCTCTGGATACTTTCAAGAGAGAACTAGATTGGGCTCTTAAAGATAGTGGAGTCAGAGGATATGGGGAGAAGGCGGGAACGGGGTACTGATTGTGGATGATCAGCCATGATCACATTGAATGGCAGTGCTGGCTCAATGGGCCAAATGGCCTACTCCTACACCTATTGTCTTTTGGACATGGGAGGAAACCGGAGCACCCGGAGGAAACTCACACAGTCACGGGGAGAACGTGCAAACTCCACACAGACATAGACTCCACAGCTTTTCACTGCGTCCTGGCCACCAGTACCAACGTCTTATCCATCAATATTGAAATAGTTGATATCCCCATTGACTATTATTGCAAGTAACCTTTGCATCCCCTCTCTCTCCCTCACCCACCCTTGCACTAGTTTCACTGTCGTTCCTGGTGAGTTTCGTTGCCTGTAACTAATTTTCACCCAGCCCATAGCTAACGATGGCCTGTTTCCTTGGTCAACATTACTTTTTTGCATATCGTTAATTCTCTACATCACCGTCTGTATCTCTCCTTTCCCACTCCCATGACTCTGAAGGGCCTCGGTCCGAAACGTCACCCAATCCTTTTCTCCAGAGATGCTGCCTGACGCGCTGAGTTACTGCAGCATTTTCTGTCTATCTTCGCCTATTATTCCAGGTTTGTTACATTTTTCTCGGCACTGATCTCCATCTCGTTCACTATTATATGACCTGTAGACTACACCGATTAGTGCTGGCTGCTTACATATTATGATTTAGTTTGGTCCACATGGATTCTCTCATCCTGACTATTATGCACTTTATTTCCACTGTCATTATGTTTCCAATAAGTGTCACTTTTCCCCTTCTTCCTTTCTCACATCTGTCTTGTTTTGAAACATGTTGTTCACTCCAGTGTTTAACGCCCAGTCCTGTTGCCTCCGTTACTCCTGCATGTCTACTTCCCCCCCCACAATGTAAGATATTCTCCAGCTCAAGAGAGAATCTCGAGATTTATTATAGATGTTGTGTGCTTTGCTCAAAGTACACTCCAACTCATCTTTAATAAGGCTTTATGGTGAAGCATCTTTGTTGAGTCCTGTCCTCTGACTGTTTGGCATCTTACTGTCTGGACTCTCCTCTTCTCAGTGTTCCATTCTCAATGGATCATTGGTACGTTACTGTCATGTATACCCAAGGTCAGAAGGAATAGGAGCAGAATTAGGCCATTCGGCCCATCGTGGCTGATCTATCTCTCCGCCATTCAATCATGGCTGATCTATCTCTCCCTCCTAACCCCAATATCCAGCCTTCTCCCCATAACCCCTGACACCCATACTAATCAAGAATCTATCTATCTCTGCCTTAAAAATATCCAGTGACTTGGCCTCTACAGGCCCAAGTCTGAAGTAGTGATATTGTTTTGCATATACTGTAGTTTAGTGAGAAATTAGCTATGCATTAGGCTCAATCATTCTAAACACAAGAGTATTATGCAGTAGACCTGACTGAGTCCACGCACACGTCACCAGGTGTTAGGCGCCATCTTGTACCCTTCAAGTCTGACATTTTTGATAAAATGTTGCATGAGGCATGTTTAAAATAGCAGAGAGAGGTGAGGGGTAGATAAGACAAGGAGAACGATTCTGGTGGAAGAAGTAATTGAGGCTCGATAAGGCGCTGGTCAGGCCACATTTGGAATATTGTGAGCCATTTTGGGCCCCATATCTGAGGAAGGATGTGCTGGCTCTGGAGAGGGTCCAGAGGAGGTTTACAGGAACGATCCCAGGAAGGGGATGGGGAACCTTTTCATGTTTGAATTCCGCATTAAGTTAGCTGTAATCTAACAAGGCCACATCCGAGAAACTTCAATTAGATATACTTCAAAATGGATCCTTTTGGAGTATTGCGTGAAGTTGTTCTGTTACGTTGAGGGCTAATTCACGCTGCCGATCTCCTTGAAAGAGGCAGTTGTTTGCACTGTGAAACCTTATCGGGGTCTAAGCATCCGACAACTTTGACAATGCATTCTTTTACGATTTCTACATCGCTAGATGGCTTCCCTTTCCCCCCCCCCCCCCGAGTATATAAGCTACTCTATAAGTCGCATCAGTAGCATTATTTCTGGGTCTTGACGCTGCATGAAATAACTGCCTTTGCTTTTCGTCTTTTAATTTCTGCAATGCATCCTTCCGCGCCTCACCCTCCAAGTTGAAATATTTGTGGACCTTACGAGTGGCATAATGCTGCTGAGCATTGCATTTCTTCAATGTTGATACTGCAGTATCACAAAGCAAGCAAATCATCTTATCTTCAGAAACAAGGTAACATTGCAGTCCCCAATCCTAATTAAAAACTCTTTTTTCTTCCCTCAGGGTTCTCTTGGTTTTCTTTGACATGATGGGCTGTTAATCCGACAGAATTTTTTAAAAAACAGTCAAACAAATACGCTGTTTAACTATTCTCAAACTCAACATCAAACTGAAAGCCACGTGCACCGCGATCAAAAGTTGATAATACTGAAGACTGGATGGCCCGCGGACTCTCCCCGACATTTTCCCTCTCGTCAACCAGCCTCAAGCGGTGGTGGCTCCAGTCAGGCAGGCAGGGAGGGAGGTTAACGTACATTCTAGAGTCACATTAAAACTAAATCATCAGCATAACAGGTGTTAAAATTGCCCTCATGACTTACTAATGTTTTAATTGTGGCCGTCAGTCGGGGAGGATTATTTCGTTGAATCTTAGAATAGAATAGTTTCTTTATTGTCATTGTAACATGAACCATGTACAACGAAATTGTAAAATGTCAGCCAGTCAGTGCACCATTCAAACATTTCTAAAAGCTAACGATACATACAAGGTAAAATATTTAAAAAGATAAACAACTAAAATAAATATCATAAAAATAGCACGCATAAACACCCTGCCCTACATCCTTCTGTCGATTTCACAGTCTCTTAGTATGTATCGCCCCTGCGTTCCTTGGCGGCTACATTTAGTGCCTTTATAGCAGTGGGGTAAAAACTGTTTTTAAGTCTGTTTGTCCTTGTCCTTGTAGATCTGTACCGTCTGCCTGACGGTAACAGTTCAAACAGGGAGTGTCCGGGGTGGGAAATGTCCTTTATAATACTCTGGGATTTTTTGATGCAGCGGGAACTGTGTAAGTCCTCCAAGGTAAGGAGAGGGCAGCCGACAATCCTCTGGGCGTTGTCAATGGCCCTCTGGAGCGCTTTCCTCTGAGCCGCTGTGCAGCTGGTGTACCATACGCATACACAGTATGTTAGGAGGCTCTCAATGGAGCACCGATAAAAGGACAGCAGCAGTCTCTGAGTGATGTTATTCTTCCTGAGCACCCTCAGGAAGTGCAGTCTCTGCTGGACCTTTTTCAGCAGCGCAGAGGTGTTCACGCTCCACGTCAGGTCCTCCTCAATATGGATTCCCAGGAAGCGGAAATCCGCCACCCTCTCCACACAGTCCCCTCTGATAATTAATGGTACCATGTCCGTTTTATTCTTCCTGAAGTCTATTATTATCTCCTTGGTCTTTAAGGTGTTGAGGAGCAGGTTATTTTCTCCACACCACACTGTCTCCCACCACCGTAGTGTCATCCGCAAATTTGACAATGGTGTTGCTGTGGTGGGCGGGGGTGCAGTCATGTGTGTAGATGGTGTAGAGCAGGGGGCTCAGCACGCAGCCCTGTGGAGAGCCGGTACTGAGGCTGAGGGCCGTGGATGTGTGATGGCCCACTCTGACTCTCTGGCTGCGACCCGACAGGAAGCTATTTATCCACATGCGACCCGACAGGAAGCTATTTATCCACATGCAGGTGGAGTGTGGAAGTCCCAAGTCCCCCAGTTTGTCCACCAGTTTGTGGGGAAGGATGGTATTAAAGGCAGAGCTGTAGTCCACAAAGAGCATCCGCACGTAGCTCCCCCGCTGCTCCAGGTGGGACAGTGCAGCATCTTCTTCTACTCTTTGGTATTTTAAATACTGTAACGGTGCTTACTGGCGCACACAGATATCGAACCCGGCGTTCGGAAGCCGCGGTCACGTGACTCGGGAGGGGCTGCTTGTTTTCGCGCGGTTAGTTCAGCGCTGACCACTGATGTGGCCAGGCGTGTCTAGAGAACCTGTATACTGAGAACCGAACTTTCGAATTAAGATCAGTTTAAAACTCCAGTTGTCGTTCTTGAGACCGGCAAAATATCTTCATTTTAAGATTAAAATAAAATTAATAAGAGACAAACTAAAACATATTAATAAAAATAAAAGGAATTGTTCTACAAAATTTGGATTCATTCAAAAGGCCGCACTTAATGGCCTAGAAGGCCATATGGGGCCTTAAGGCCGCAGGTTCCCCACCCCTGTCCCAGGACTATGATGAGCGTTTGTCGGCACTGGGCCTGCACTCACTGGAGTTTAGAAGAATGAGGGGGGGACCTCATTGAAACGTACAGAATAGTGAAAGGCTTGGATAGAGTGGATGTGGAGAGGATGCTTCCACCAGTGGGAGAGTCTAGGACGAGAGGAAAGATTTGGAAGGATATGGGCCAAACACGGGCAAATGAGACTAGCTATGATGGGACATGTTGGTTGACATGGTCAAGTTGGGCCGAAGGGCCTGTTTCCATGCTGGTTGGCTTTATGACGCAAGGATAATAATCATAAGATCACGAGAGATAAGAGCAGAATTAGGCCATCCGGCCCATCAAGTCTACTCCACCATTCAATCATGGCTGATCTATCACTCCCTCCTAACCCCAGTCTCCTGCCTTCTCCCCATAACCTCTGACATCTCTGATAATGTCTGGATTAATGCTCAAACCACCTGCAAATTGGTGTAAACGAGGCAGATCAGTAGAATTAATATATGGCAGGGTTAGTAAGTTTGTGGACGGCACTAAAATCGGTGATATAGATCAACGGAATTGTGATCATGATATAGTTGGGATCACAGAGACATGGCTCCAGGGTGACCAAGGCTGGGAGCTGAACATCCAGGGATATTCAATATTCAGGAGGGATAGAGAGAAAGGAAAAGGAGGTGGGGTAGCGTTGCTGGTTAGAGAGGAGATTAACGCAATGGAAAGGAAGGACATTAGTTTGGAGAATGTGGAATCGGTATGGGTAGAGCTGCGAAACACTAAGGGGCAGAAAACGCTGGTGGGTGTTGTGTACAGGCCACCTAACAGTAGTAGTGAAGTTGGAGATGGTATCAAACAGGAAATTAGAAATGCGTGCGACAAAGGCAAAACCGTTATAATGGGTGACTTCAATCTACATATAGATTGGGTGAATCAAATTGGCAGGGGTGCTGAGGAAGAGGATTTTTTGGAATGTATGCGGGATAGTTATCTAAATCAACATGTAGAGGAACCAACGAGAGAGCAGGCTATTTTAGACTGGGTATTGAGTAATGAGGAAGGGTTAGTTAGCAGTCTTGTTGTACGTGCCCCCTTGGGCAAGAGTGACCATAATATGGTTGAGTTCTTCATTTGGATGGAGAGTGACATTGTTAATTCAGAAACAATGGTTCTGAACTTAAAGAAAGGTAACTTTGAGGGTATGAGACGTGAATTGGCAAAGATTGACTGGCAATTAATTCTGAAAGGGTTGACGGTGGATATGCAATGGAAGACATTTAAAGACTGCATGGATGAACTACAAAAATTGTTCATCCCAGTTTGGCAAAAGAATAAATCAGGGAAGGTAGTACATCCGTGGATAACAAGGGAAATCAGGGATAGTATCAAAGCGAAGGATGATGCGTACAAATTAGCCAGAAAAAGCAGCATACCGGAGGACTGGGAGAAATTCAGAGACCAGCAGAGGAGGACAAAGGGCTTAATTAGGAAAGGAAAAATAGATTATGAAAGAAAACTGGCAGGGAACATAAAAACTGACTGCAAAAGTTTTTATAGATATGTGAAAAGAAAGAGATTAGTTAAAACAAATGTAGGTCCCTTGCAGTCAGAAACAGGTGAGTTGATCATGGGGAACAAGGATATGGCGGACCAATTGAATAACTACTTTGGTTCCGTCTTCACTAAGGAAGACATAAATAATCTGCCGGAAATAGCAGGGGTCAAAGGAGTTGGAGGAATTGAGTGAAATCCAGGTTAGCCGGGAAGTGGTGTTGGGTAAATTGAATGGATTAAAGGCCGATAAATCCCCAGGGCCAGATAGGCTGCATCCCAGAGTACTTAAGGAAGTAGCTCCAGAAATAGTGGATGTATTAGTAATAATCTTTCAAAACTCCTTAGATTCTGGAGTAGTTCCTGAGGATTGGCGGGTAGCAAACGTAACCCCACTTTTTAAGAAGGGAGGGAGAGAGAAAACGGGGAATTACAGACCAGTTAGTCTAACATCGGTAGTGGGGAAACTGCTAGAGTCAGTTATTAAAGATGGGATAGCAGCACATTTGGAAAGTGGTGAAATCATTGGACAAAGTCAGCATGGATTTACAAAAGGTAAATCATGTCTGACGAATCTTATAGAATTTTTCGAGGATGTAACTAGTAGCGTGGATAGGGGAGAACCAGTGGATGTGGTGTATCTGGACTTCCAGAAGGCTTTCGACTAGGTCCCACATAAGAGATTAGTATACAAACTTAAAGCACACGGCATTGGGGGTTCAGTATTGATGTGGATAGAGAACTGGCTGGCAAACAGGAAGCAAAGAGTAGGAGTAAACGGGTCCTTTTCACAATGGCAGGCAGTGACTAGTGGGGTACCGCAAGGCTCAGTGCTGGGACCCCAGCTATTTACAATATATATTAATGATCTGGATGACGGAATTGAAGGCAATATCTCCAAGTTTGCGGATGACACTAAGCTGGGGGGCAGTGTTAGCTGTGAGGAGGATGCTAGGAGACTGCAAGGTGACTTGGATAGGCTGGGTGAGTGGGCAAATGTTTGGCAGATGCAGTATAATGTGGATAAATGTGAGGTTATCCATTTTGGTGGCAAAAACAGGAAAGCAGACTATTATCTAAATGGTGGCCGACTAGGAAAAGGGGAGATACAGCGAGACCTGGGTGTCATGGTACACCAGTCATTGAAAGAGGCATGCAGGTGCAGCAGGCAGTAAAGAAAGCGAATGGTATGTTAGCTTTCATAGCAAAAGGATTTGAGTATAGGAGCAGGGAGGTTCTACTGCAGTTGTACAGGGTCTTGGTGAGACCACACCTGGAGTATTGCGTACAGTTTTGGTCTCCAAATCTGAGGAAGGACATTATTGCCATAGAGGGAGTGCAGAGAAGGTTCACCAGACTGATTCCTGGGATGTCAGGACTGTCTTATGAAGAAAGACTGGTTAGACTTGGTTTATACACGCTAGAATTTAGGAGATTGAGAGGGGATCTTATAGAAACTTATAAAATTCTTAAGGGGTTGGACAGGCTAGATGCAGGAAGATTGCTCCCGATGTTGGGGAAGTCCAGGACAAGGGGTCACAGCTTAAGGATAAGGGGGAAATCCTTTAAAACCGAGATGAGAAGAACTTTTTCACACAGAGAGTGGTGAATCTCTGGAACTCTCTGCCACAGAGGGTAGTCGAGGCCAGTTCATTGGCTATATTTAAGAGGGAGTTAGATGTGGCCCTTGTGGCTAAGGGGATCAGAGGGTATGGAGAGAAGGCAGGTACGGGATACTGAGTTGGATGATCAGCCATGATCATATTGAATGGCGGTGCAGGCTCGAAGGGCCGAATGGCCTACTCCTGCACCTAACTTCTATGTTTCTATGTTTCTATGATCAACTGGGCCAATGGGCTAATGGAGTTTAATTCAGATAAATGTGAGATGTGGCATTTTGGTAATATAAACTATAGCAAGACTTGCTCAGTAAATGATAGGAACCTGGGGAATGTTGTAGAACTGAGTGATCTAGTACAGGAATTTACCCCTCTCTCCATCCATCTCCCTTCCCAGGTCACCAACCAGTCTGACTGTCCCCGATTACATTTTATCTCCGTTTGCTTTGTTGTCACTTTCTCTGGGCTGGCATCGATCTATTCTATATTTTCCTTGACACTCATCTCTTTTGATGTCTTCTTTTCACACACTTTACCCTTCCTTATCTCTGCTTCTCCCTCTCAGCCTGAAGAAGGGCCTCGACCAGAAACGTCACCCATTCCTTCTCTCCAGAGAGGCTGCCTGTCCCGCTGAGTTACTCCAGCATTTTGTGTCTATCTTCGATGTAAACCAGCATCTGCAGTTCCTTCCTACATACATAGTACAGCTACATATTTTTGTGAGAGTAGCAACACAGGCCTATGGCTTAAGAAGGAACTGCAGATGCTGGAAAAATCGAAGGTAGACAAAAATGCTGGAGAAACTCAGCGGGTGAGGCAGCATCGATGGAGCGAAGGAATAGGCGACGTTTCGGGTCGAGACCCTTCTTCAGACTGATGTCGGGGGTGGGGGCGGGAAGGAGAAAGGAAGAGGCGGAGACAGTGGGGTGTGGGAGAGCTGGGAAGGGGAGGGGAAAGAGGGAGAAAGCAAGGACTACCTGAAATTGGAGAAGTCAATGTTCATACCGCTGGGGTGTAAACCACCCAAACGAAATATGAGTTGCTGCTCCTCCGATTTGCGGTGGGCCTCACTCTGGCCATGGAGGTGGCCCAGGACAGAAAGGTTGGATTGGGAATGGGAGGGGGAGTTGAAGTGCTGAGCCACCGGGAGATCAGGTTGGTTAATGCTACGTCAGCTATTCCTTTGCTCCATTGATGTTGCCTCACCCGCTGAGTTTCTCCAGCATTTTTTGTGTCTACCTTCAGGTCAATGGCTTGTTCTGTGTTCTATGATTTCCACCAAATTTAAATTAGCATCTACCCAACTGAAAGTCCTCGAGAAAGTCCTGTTATCTGGCCATTCCCTCCACAGATGCTACCCGACCCTCTGAGTTCCTCCAGCACTTGGTTTTTATCACGACCCCAGCATCTGCAGTTCCTTGTGTCTCCATTTGCCAGTTCTGCCTGGGACCAAATACACAATGCGTTTTCGACACAGAACAGAGGAACCATCACATTGATGATATCTAAATGACATGTAAAAGATTTTGACTCCAATGCATTTTCTCATTCAGCCATGAAGAACAAGTTATACCATTAATCCTTTTGACCTCTGATTTGGAGAAATCTATATTGTTTTGCACATATTGAATTATTGAAGATATGCTGACAGATTGTAGGGAGAATTTTTTTTAACAATCCGTATATTTGTTAAATTGGAGCTTGTTCGAAGTACCGTTGTTTACAAAGGTAGGAGAATTGGAAATACTTCAGAGCTGCTGTGATTGGTGGTCTCGGCCAAATTAAGCCGTCAGCGCGCTGGCACCAGTTATATTCAGCTGCTCTCCAGTCGAGGGGTTCATGTTATTAGCTCTCTGTGCTAACTCTGTCGTTGTCTTTAAAATCCTCCCAAAACTGGCTTCAGAACATTGCTGAAGATAGACGCAAAGTGCTGGAGTATCTCAGCGGGCCAGGCGGCATCTCTGGAGAGAAGGAATGGATGATGTTTCGGGTCAAGACCCTTCTTCAGACTGAGAGTCTGGGGATAGAGAAACACAGAGATAAAGAAGGGTAAGGTGTGAAAACGAGACATCAAAAGAGATGGGTATCAAGGAAAATGTGGAACAGATCATTGTTAGCTTGGAGACAGTGACAACAAACAAACAGAGATAAAATGTATTCAAGAAGGAACTGCAGATGCTGGAAAATCGAAGGTACACAAAAATGCTGGAGAAACTCAGCGGGTGCAGCAGCATCTATGGGGCGAAGGAAATAGGTAACGTTTCGGGCCGAAACCCTTCTTCAAGAAGAAGAAGGGTTTCTTGAAGAAGGGTTTCTTGAAGAAGGGTTTCGGCCCGAAACATTACCTATTTCCTTCGCCCCATAGATGCTGCTGCACCCGCTGAGTTTCTCCAGCACTTTTGTCTACCTTAGATATAAAATGTAATCGGAGACAGTCAGACTGGTGGGAGACCTGGGAAGGGGGAGGGGATGGAGAGAGAGGGAAAGCAAGGGTTATTTGAAGTTAGAGAAGTCAATGTTCATACCACTGGGGTCTAAACTACCCAAGCAAAATATGAGGTGCTGTTCCTCCCAGGACAGAAAGGTTGGTGAGGGAATGGGATTGGGAGCATTCCAGTTTCTGTTTGAGTTTAGCGAGGTACAGTGAAAAGCTTTCGTTGCGCGCTATCCGGGTTGCCTGCATTTAACTCCAGTCAGACGTGAGGTTGGTTTCTCTGATTTGACATTGATGTTTTTCACGAACTGTCATGCCCAAAAAGAGTTGCTCTGCCTGTGACAGAAACCAGTTAATTGTCAAACTTTAACGCAACTTTCTTTCCTTTGTACTGCGCTTACGGTGCCAAAGATTTCAGACGCTTTTTAACAGCCTCCGCAAATGTTCAGCCACCTTCAGAAATTTGCTTACACGTGCTCTACAGTTTGCAAGCTCTGACACCCACGTTTCAAGTTGCACCATTATTGCTATCCTAATTCTACACGATGAGAGATATCACTTCTCAGTGTTAAATTGCAACAGCCAATTCCCCAGCTTGTTTACCTTCAGTGATATTCTATTATCCTCCTTCACACAGTTTGCACAGAGTCTGAGTGAACAGTCGTCTCCAAACCTGGAAATTCAACTCCGCACGACTGACGTTTCACAGAGTGCTGGAGTAACTCAGCGGGTCAGGCAGCATCTCTAGAGAACATGGATAGGTGACTTTTCACAGAGTGCTGGAGTAACTCAGCGGGTCAGGCAGCATCTGTGGGGAGAAGGAATGGGTGGCATTTCGTGTCGACACCCTTTCCTCAGACTGACGTCAGGGAAGTGGGCGGGACAGAGATAAAATGTAATCGGAGACAGTCAGACTGGTGGGAGAACTGGGAAGGAGAAGGGATGGAAAGAGAGGGAAAGCAAGGGCTACTTGAAGTTAGAGAAGTCAATGTTCATACCACTGGGGTGTAAGCTCCCCAAGCGATATATGAGGTGCTGTTCCGTACAACAAGATCAATGATATAGGTACAGGATACTGAGTTGGATGATCAGCCATGATCATATTGAATGGCGGTGCGGGCTCGAAGGGCCGAATGGCCTACTCCTGCGCCTATTTTCTATGTTTCTATGTTTCTATATATCTCAGAAAGTGGACGGCACCATTCCTTGAATTGCCGATGTGCCCTATCAGTGGATGATGGTCAGTTGTCAATGCATTTAGAGTCATAGAATTGTACACCATGGAAACATGCCCAGGGCCCAACACATCCATGCCGACCAAGCTGCTCCATTTACTGCACCCAACCCCTAGTTTTGGTCCCCTAATTAGAGGAAAGACATTCTTGCTATTGAGGGATTTCTCTGGTTACTTTCAAGCGAGAGCTAGATAGGGTTCTTAAAGATAGCGGAGTCAGGGGATATGGGGAGAAGGCAGGAACGGGGTACTGATTGTGGATGATCAGCCATGATCACATTGAATGGCGGTGCTGGCTCGAAGGGCCGATTAGCCTACTCCTGCACCTATTGTATTTTAACCCATATCCCACCCAACATATATGGCCGATTCTTCAGTACGTATCTTGCTTGGTGTCCCGCTATGTGGATGCTGTATATCTGTCCAAATGTGTGTTTCAACGGTCACAATTGTATCTGTTCCACAGCTTCCACTGGCAGCTCATTCCAGAGACAGACTCACCACCTGAGTGAAAATGTTTCACCTGGAAGTAGGTACAGGCCATTAGGTCCTTCCTGCCTGCCTTGCCCTTCAATATGATCAAGGCTGATCATCGAAATTCCGAAACCTTTTCTAACCTCCTCCCCATTTCCATTATTCCATCATAAAATATCTTTCCAAGTTGCATTTGTCTATTTTGATCCAAATGATTTAGTAAGAAAATGGCATATCAGGAATCTAGCGGTAGAGTTGCTGCCTTCCCGCGCCAGAGACCCCGGTTCCATCCTGTCTGTACGGAGTTTGTACATTCTCCCTGTGACTGCATGGTCTTCTCCGGTTTCCTCCCACACTCCAAAGACGTACAAGTTTGTAGGTTAATTGGCTTGGTATTAATGTAAATTGTCCCCAATGTGTGTAGGATAGTGTTAAGGGGCCTGTCCTACTTGGTGATTTTTTTCGGAGACTGCCGACGTCATATCAGGGTTGCCAAAAGATTTTGAACATTTCACTTGAAAAAACACCGCGCGCCAATACGTGATCATGCCGTGATCACGCCGCATCACGGCATGAATTTTTCGGTGACCTGATAAGTCAATCAATGATGCCGGCAGTCACCGAAAAAAAATCACCAATTGGGACAGGCCCTTTAGTGTGCGGGGATCGCTGGTCGGCACGGACTCGGCGGGCCACAGGACCTGTTTCCGCGCTGTATCTCTAAACTAGAAGTGTGCAAACGCACACCTCCAGATTCAGGGACAGTTTCTTCCCGGCTGTTCTCAGGCAACTGAACCATCCTACCACAACCAGAGAGCGGTCCTGAACTACTATCTACCTCATTTGGTGATCCTCGGACTATCCTTGATCGGACTTTGCTGGCTTTACCTTGCACTAAACATTATTCCCTTATCATGTATCTGTACACTGTGAATGGATCGATTGTAATCATGTATTGTCTTTCTGCTGACTGGTTAGCACGCAACAAAAGCTTTTCACTGTACCTCGGTACACGTGACAATAGACTAAACTGAAGTAAGCTAAACTAAAGATAGACACAGTGCTGGAGTAACTCAGCGGGACAGGCAGCATCTCTGGAGAGAAGGAACGGGTGACGTTTTGGGTCCAGACCCTTCTTCAGTCGAAACTAAACATTAGACCCCAGTCAATAAAAACATAATGAAGGTCCCCTGACAGGAGCCCGCTACAAGTTTAACCAAAAGCAGGAGGAAACGTTGATTACCCACCGATACCAAACACTGAGAAACAAAGATGAAAGTCAAATTAGAGGCAAAATGCAAGGCTCCTGATAGTCACCACAAAGGAAGATTTAGATGGCTGAACAATTAACATTGGGACTCTGATCACGGACATTGACAAGAGAGAAACAATTGGAACAAAGTCTTTGAAATGAGTTGCCAACGACAAAGGCAGATAATTTGCAGACAAACACCAATAATGCAGGTGGCAGCAGTTAAACCAACCACTTATATTAGAAGCAATCAGACGAGCTGGGGGTGAAAGTGGACTGATTTAAAAGAATTAATGCAATGAAGGAGATAAAATAACGCTCAGAAACATGGGCAATGTTATCGAAAGGGAAACTAAAATGTATTAAGACTAATATAAAGTGGTATAATGTGCGCATAGGATCATGAGAGGAATAGATCGGGTAGACACACAGTCTCTTGCCCAGAGTGGGGGATTCGAGGACCAGGGGACATAGGTTCAAGGTGAAGGGGGAAAAGATTTAATAGGAATCTGAGAGGTAAGTTTTTTTACACAGAGGGTGGGTGGTGTATGGAACGAGCTGCCAGAGGAGGTAGTTGAGGCTGGGACAATAGAAAATAGACAACAGGTGCAGGAATAGGCCATTCGGCCCTTCAAGCCCAGCACCACCATTTAATGTGATCATGGCTGATCACCCCCAATCAGTACCCCGTTCCAGCCTTCTCCCCATATCCCCTGACTCCGCTATCTTTAAGAGCCCTATCTAGCTCTCTCTTGAAAGTATCCAGAGATCCAGCCCCCACCGCCCTCTGAGGCAGAGAATTCCACAGACTCACAACTCTCTGTATGAAAAAGTGTTTCCTCGTCTCCGTTCTAAATGGCTTACCCCTTATTCTTAAACTGTGGCCCCTGGTTCTCGACTCCCCCAACATCGGGAACATGTTTCCTGCCTCTAGCGTGTCCAAGCCCTTAATAATCTTATATGTTTCAATGAGATTCCCTCTCATCCTTCTAAACTCCAGAGTGTACAAGCCCAGCCACTCCATTCTCTCAGCATATGAGTCCCGCCATCCCTATTGCGACGTTTAAGAAACAGTTAGACAGGTACCTGGATAGGACAGGGTTTGGAGGGATATGGGCCATGTTGGACAGTGGGGGCAAGTTGGGCCTGTTTCCACACTGTATCAGTCTATGCCTCTATGTAGGACATTTGCAAGTGGTATCCTCAACACACAACCTTGTCTATCCTTCTCTCAGTCATCTCCCTTCCTCCCTTCATGCATCCATGCATCAGACCATCCACTGGCACGCCACACTTCCTGATCCTCGGCTCGCTTTCAATAAATGAAATATGTGACAAAAATATGTCATTAAAATAAACAAGCTGCCTCTGGGCTCCGGTCAATATGAGAGTCAGTCTTTGTAAGAAAAAAGTTGTGATGCACTTTCGATATATATTTAGTTTCATTTAGTGTGGAGATACAGCATTGAAATAGACCTACCGAGTCCACACCGACCATTCATCACCCGCTCACACTAGTTTAGTTTAGAGATACAGCACGGAAACAGGCCCTTCGGCCCACCGGGTCCGCGCTGACCAGCGATCCCCGCACACTAACACTATCCTACACACACTGGGGACAATTTTTACATTTACACCAAGCCAATTAACCTACAAACCTGTACGTCTTTGAAATGTGGGAGGAAACCGAAGATCTCGGGGAAAACCCACGCAGGTCACGGGGAGAACGTGCAAACTCCTTACAGACAGCAGCCGTAGTCGGGATCGAAGCCGGGTCTCCGGCGCTGCATTCGCTGTAAGGCAGCAACTCTTCCGCTGCGCCACCGTGCCGCCCTGTCTTATCCCACTTTCTCCCTACACACTAGGGGCAATTTACAGAGGGCCGATTAACCTACACATCCACACGTCTTTGGGATGTGGGAGGAAACCGGAGCACCCGGAGGAAACCCACGTGGTCACAGGAAGAACGTACAAACGCAACACAGACAGCACCCGAGGTCAGGTTGGAACCCGGGTCTCTGGCGCTGTGAGGCAGCAGCTCAACCCGCTGCTCCACTGTTGCCTCCCTTGAATGCTTGATGCTTATTGGTTTTTGAACTTGGAACATGATTAATTTATGAAATGCCGTGTTTTAGACAAAACTAACAATTAAAGTCAGATGATCACAATTCTTGATAATTGAGGCAATGCAGCCTTGTTAAATATTTGGTGCGTTTTATTTAACTGGGACATTTTAAGGACATTACTCGTATAGTAACAATGTGCTTTGCGGTACATTCATGTTGAGCGACCATTAATCCAATGTGCTGTTAAATGTGGGTACCCTTAAAGGGCCTGTCCGGCTTGGCGATTTTTTCAGCGACTGCCGGTATCATTGACTGGCGTATCAGGTCAGCGAAAGTTGCGGCGTGATGACGTATTGATGCGCGGTGTTTCCTCAGGTGTCGCAACATTTGTTTTGTCGCCGCTGGATTTTGAAATGTTCAGTCAATGACGCCGGCAGTCGTCGAAAAAAAATTGCCAAGTGGGACAGGCCCTTTATTTCATGAACCCAGACAGCCCCAGAGAGCCGTGCACAGACGCACACAGCGTACAGTCCAGACCACACACACACACACACACACACACACACACACACACACACACACACACACACACACACACACACACACACACACACACACACACACACACACACACACACACACACACACACACACACACACACACACACACACACACCAATTTTATAACATTGGTTGGAAAAGTAATTTACTTGTCGCCGGACTTTCTCCCTAGAAACAGCAGACTGCCATCTCGACTCGATGAAAGCAGAGGAGGATATTTGGTCCGAGGACATTCTTTTCACTGCGGGAATTGTACTAAACAGAAAGTTATTTTATTTCCCTGTTAATGGAGGCTTCGGGAAGCTGTGATTCTGTTGGCGGTGATGTTTCCGTGGCCATGCGGTCTTTATGTGGGCACTTGCCACTTTAACTAAAACACAAACAGCTGGGCTTTCATATAACCGCCAGAGAAACACTGGCAATGAGAATGGGAGGAGGTGCACAACATTCATCTCTGCAAATGTGAAGGAGAACTGTGCATTGGAGGAATAGGCGGCATGTTGTGACACCACTAAACACTGAGAGTGCAAATAATCATGTGCGTCAAGCCTTGCGTTTACAAGTTTCCCCTAGAATATTCCCTCCCATTGTTGCATTTTGTGTTGTTAATTAATCATAGTCACAATCAATTAATGCACAAACAGTGAGGCGATATTAGAATGAGTCGCTGACTGGCTGACACAGCTCTGTGCATTGTAATGAATTATAGAACAGAATAGAGAGAGTTATACCGGAGGCAACGTACAGAATGGTTGATGATTCTGCCACAGATAGACATCTGTGCTGCACATTTCCACTGCTTGGAATCATTTAAATTAGCAAGTTTCGTCCGCAGGAGAACAAAAGCAAGTAGTTGTCAAGGAGCGTTCAGCATGGACACAGGCCCTTCGGCCCGCTGAGTCCATTCTAACCATCACTCACCCATCAGGCAATAGATAGAGAAGTGTGGAAACGCACACCTCCAGATTTAGACTTTTTTAGACTTTGGAGATAGACCCGGCATCAGACCCTTCGGCCCATCGAGTCCACGCCGACCAGCGATAACCCCGTACACTAGCACTACCCTATACACTAGCGATCATTTTACAAATTACCGAAGTCAATTAACATACAAACCTGTATGTCTTTGGAGTGTGGGGGCAAACCGGAGCACCAGGAGGAACCGCACACTGGTCACAGGGAGAACATACAAACTCCATACAGACAGCGCCCGTAGTCAGGATCGAACCTGGGTCTCTGGCGCTGTGAGGCAGCAACTCTACCCCTTGCGCCACCGTGACACCCTTCGGACTGTCTTTAATCAGACATAACTCGACTTTACCTTGCACTAAATGTTAATTCCTTTATCCTGTATCTGTGCACTGTGGGTCAGGCAGCATCTGTGGAGAACATGGATAGGTGACGTTTCACAGAGTGCTGGAGTAACTCAGCGGGTCAGGCAGCATCTGTGGAGAACATGGATAGGTGATGTTTCACAGAGTGCTGGAGTAACTCAGCGGGTCAGGCAGCATCTGTGGAGAACATGGATAGGTGACGTTTCACAGAGTGCTGGAGTAACTCAGCGGGTCAGGCAGCATCTGTGGAGAACATGGATAGGTGACGTTTCGACTCGACACCCTTCTTCAGACTCGGTGTATCCAGCACTGTTTTACAGCCCTCTCGCATGGCTGTTATCATTACGTGGCTGTTATAAGAACATGGATAGGTCAGGATTCTTTTTCAGGCTTCTTCAGAAGGTTCCTGACCCAAAACGTCACCTATCCATGTTCTCCACAGATGCTGCCTCACCCGCTGAGTTACTCCAGCACTCTGTGTTTGTTTATGTAAACCAGCACATGCAGTTCCTTGTTTCTGCCCTCTGCTTATTGTTGACAACCACTGAATTTAACAGCCAGGATCATTAGTCCATTAGCGACTCCAGACTCAACCGATTGAGTATCCAGGCCTTTGTATCAGTGATGTAAAGTGGGTTACGTAAGCATTGAGCTGACGGAAACTTGGTGCAAAATTCAGTAATTGTAACGGCAAGGGTAAGTTCTGAGGCAGACTGTGGGACAAAGAACATTTCACATCCTCAGTGGACAAAAATGCTGGGGAAACTCAGCTGGTGAGGCAGCATCTATGGAGCGAAGGAATAGGTGACGTTCGGGTCGAGACCCGGAAGGGTCTCGACCCGAAACGTCACCTATTTCTTCGCTCCATAGATGCTGTCTCACCCGCTGAGTTTCCAGAAGGGTCTCGACCTGAAACGTCACCTATTCCTTCGCTCCATAGATGCTGCCTCACCCGCTGAGTTTCCAGAAGGGTCTTGACCCGAAACGTCACCTATTCCTTCGCTCCATAGACGCTGCCTCACCCGCTGAGTTTCTCCAGCATTTTTGTCTACCTTCGATTTTTCCAGCATCCGCAGTTCCTTCTTAAACATCTCACGTCCTCAAGTCAGTAAATACCTCGAGGTGAATCTAGGATAATTTAATAGAACAATATGTTCCTGAACCAACAAGCAAATACAATGCAAAGATGATTAAAAGTCTAGCAGCTCGGAATCAGTAAGGAACACTGGGATCATTCTGACCAAAATATAATCATATTTGGTGCTTAGTTTTCAAAGCAAAGTGTTGAGCCACTAACTAACTTTTAAATGGACGTGAGACTGAATTTGGAAAGCCGAGGTTGAAGCAGAACACAACACACTAGGCAGACTTTTTAAAGCTTAGACAATAGGTGCAGAAGTAGGCCATTCTGCCCTTCGAGCCAGCACCGCCATTCAATATGATCATGGCTGATCATTCAAAATCAGTGCCCCGTTCCTGCATTTTCCCCATATCCCATGATTCCCTTAGCCCCAAGAGCTAAATCTAACTCTCTCTTGAATACATCCAGTGAATTGGCCTCCACTGCCTTCTGTGGCAGAGAATCCCACAGATTCACAACTCTCTAGGTGAAAAAGTTTTTCCTCATCTCAGTCCTAAATGGCCAACCCCTTATTCTTAAACTGTGTGACCCCTAGTTCAGGACTCCCCAACATTGGGAATATTTTTCCTGCCACTAGCCTGTCCAATCCCTTAAGTCTTTTATATGTTTCTATAAGATATCCTCTGAGTATAGAAGCTGGGATGTAATGTTAAAATTGTACAAGGCATTGGTGAGACCAAATCTGGAGTATGGTGTACAATTTTGGTCGCCCAATTATAGGAAGGATGTCAACAAAATAGAGAGAGTACAGAGGAGATTTACTAGAATGTTGCCTGGGTTTCAACAACTAAGTTACAGAGATAGGTTGAATAAGTTAGGTCTTTATTCTCTGGAGCGCTGAAGGTTAAGGGGGGACTTGATAGAGGTCTTTAAAATGATGAGAGGGATAGACAGAGTTGATGTGATCAAGCTTTTCCCTTTGAGAATAGGGAAGATTCAAACAAGAGGACATGACTTCAGAATTAAGGGACAGAAGTTTAGGGGTAACATGAGGGGGAACTTCTTTACTCAGAGAGTGGTAGCGGTGTGGAATGAGCTTCCAGTGGAAGTGGTGGCGGCAGGTTCGTTGGTATCATTTAAGAATAAATTGGATAGGCATATGGATGAGAAGGGAATGGAGGGTTATGGTATGAGTGCAGGCAGGTGGGACTAAGGGAAAAAAATTGTTCGGCGCGGACCTGTAGGGCCGAGATGGCCTGTTTCCGTGCTGTAATTGTTATATGGTTATCCTCTCATCCTTCTAAATCCAGTGAACATATGCCCAGTCGACCCATTAAATATCAACAATAATGCTGACCAGTGGATGAAGTTGTGAAAGATGCTGCAGAACACTAGGTTGTCTTTATGTTCAAGGACTAAGAGAGATACATGTAGAGTTAAAGAGACGTGGTCAATGAGAGAGTAGAGATGTAACATCAAGCTGGGTGGTTGAGATACAAGAAACTGCAGATGCTGGAATCATGAGTAAAACACAAAGTGCTGGAAGACCTCATAGAACAGGCAGCATCTGTGGAGGGAATCGGACAGTCCATGTTTCGGATCAGGACCCATCTTCGTTGTGAGGAAGGATTGTTGGCTGGCCTTTCCCTCCACAGATGCTGCCCGACCCAAGAAGTTCCTCCAGCCCTCTGTGTTTTTTGAAAATAATATATGCAGAGCAAAGGCATGAATTATTAGTGCTCACCTTTAACCCTATATTTCCCATCTATTGGTAGTGATCGAGGATGATCAGCCATGATCACATTGAATGGCAGTGCTGGCTCGGTCCGAATGGCCTACTCCTGCACCTATTGTCTGTGTTGGGTGATGTGACCTCCTAATAACTGCCAACTCAGCCACCAATCTCCAGACAAATCCCAGGCCAATGATGTCCGCCTACACTAGTCCCACCTACCCAGGTTTGGCCCAATTCCCTCTGAACCTTTTCTATCCATATACCTGTTCAAGTATGTTTTAAATGCTGTTCAGACCAGCCCTATGTCCTCTGGTCCCTGATTCTCCTAAACCCAATGCATTTAGCTCGCTATTCGCTTCATAATCCCTGAGCCTCCTGCACTCCAAGGAACGACATCCTAGCCTGCCCGAACACTCCTATAGCTCAGGCCCTCAAGTCCTAGCAACATCATCATCATCAATGATGAATGGATGCCTTAACTATCTCCTCTGGCAGCCCATTCCAGATACTCATGTGTGGAAATGTTGCTCCTCAAGTTTGTGTTAAAACTTCCCCCTCTCACCTTCTCCCCACCATCTATAGGCTGAGAGACCCACACCACCCTGGCCACGCTCTCATCTCACCCCTGCCATCTGGAAGAAGGTACAGGAGCCTGAAAACCGTGACCATCAGGTTCAGGAACGACTTCTTCCCGACGACCATGAAACTGCTGAACGCTACAAATACTAAAATCTGAACCACACACTGGCTTAGTCTCACTCGGGACTTTGGCCTTTTGTTTTAATATTGTTTTGTATTATTTATCAGACTTTTCTCCTTGTTTAATGACGTTACCTATTGTGTGCTGTGTCGACAGACCAGTCACGCTCCTGCTAGTAAAGTTCATTATTCTCTTTCCGTACATGTGACGATTAATCACACTTGACAAAAACGTTTCACAGTTTGATTTATTTTCCATTCAACATGTTTAAATTCAGCAGCTATGACAGTGTGTAAGAAGATGGACACAAAATGCCGGAGTAACTCAGCGGGAAAGGCAGCATCTCTGAAGAGAAGGAATGGGTGACGTTTCAGTTCTTCTTGTGTATGAATATGAATGCCACCCTTTACATGGTATTACGGTACTACACAAAGACACACTCTCTCTCTCTCTCTCTCTCTCGCGGGCAGGCACTAGTTAGCAAGCCAGAAGCAAGCAACTAGCTGTTGAAATGCTCCAGTGTATTTGATGGAATAAAGTTGGACTTCATCATGAATGTGTTTTTGCTGTGGGACAACTTGTTTTATTTGATTGTGCATGTCGGGTGGATTGCATTCGTCGAAACAGGGTGGACCACGTGAAGGTTGCAATCTCCCCACCCCATGTATCGGGTCGAGACCCTTATTCAAAACCCAGTGGTATGAATATTTTACAACTTTTCAAACAAGCGGCATGAATATTGACCTCTCTAACTTCAAGCAATCCTTGCCTTCCCCTCTCTAACTCCATCCCTCCCTGCTCCTAGTTCTCCAACTAGTTCCACTGTGCTCCTGATTATGTGCCTCGTTGTCACCTTCCCCTCAGCTAACGATCATCCGTTCCACTTTGTCCTTGATTGTTGTCCCCTTTGATCTCTCGTTTTCACACCTCACCCTTCCTTCCTTCCTAAACATGACGGTGTGTACCGCTGGGCGATAGTGAAGGGAGAGTATTCATCTACACATCCTGCCATCTTAAACCCCTGTCCCACGGTACGAGTTCATTCCAAGAGCTCTCCCGAGTTTGCCCTGATTCGAACTCCGAGGTTTACGGTAATGGCCGCTCGTTGATACTCGGGGCTCTCGTGGACATTTTTCAACATGTTAAATAATCTTCACGAGTCTTCCCGTGCTTACCTGCCGTTAGCGAGTCTTCCCAAGTGCCTGCCGTTAACGTTACGAGCCGCTAAGAGACGTCCCCGAGCTCCGACGTACCCGCTACGTTCATTCTCCGTGCATACGAGTTTGATTTATTTTTAAACTCGGGAGAGCTCTTGGAATGAACTCGGACAGTGGGACAGGGCTATTAGGCTGCAGTGACATGAGGCCAGTTCAGTTTATTGTCATGTGTACCGAGGTACAGTGAAAAGTTTTTGTTTTGCGTGCTAACCAGTCAACAGAAAGACAATACATGATTACAATCGAGCCATTCACAGTGTAGAGATACATGATAAGGGAATAACATTTAGTGCAAGGTAAAGCCAGCAAAGTCCAGTCAAGGAGAGTCCGAGGGTCTATGCAGGTAGATAGTGGTTCAACAAGCCTCTGTGGTTGTGGTCGGATGGTTCAGTTGCCCGATACAGGTGGTGTGAGATACCTTTGTCACCAGCGTTCTGTTTCATTTTGAAAGAGCCTCATTAATAAAGCCAAATTATGGACATATTTTATGCTCACACTATGTCCACATGCCCTATGATAATTTTAATCTTGCATCCTCAATTAAACAGTGATTATGTTGTTGAATACTGTGGAGGCTTTGACAAACTAATCCCCAAAGGAACTACTAGAAGCAGTTTACATTCAGAATTGATAATTTTTATACTTACAACAGATTCTAAGCAGTTTGATTATAATATATTAGGATGCATTTTAAATTAGGTACAAAAGGAGTGTTTATCAAACAACAGATGTAACTCATTTGAAAATGTTGCCAGCGTTTTTAATGGGGTTGTCCCACTGTAGGAGCTAATTCAAGATTTCTCACGAGTTTCCCCTGATTCGAACTCGGAGATTTACATAGAAACATAGAAAATAGGTGCAGGAGTAGGCCATTCGACCCTTCGAGCCTGCACTGCCATTCAATATGATCATGGCTGATCATCCAACTCAGTATCCTGTACCTGCCTTCTCTCCATACCCCCTGATCCCTTTAGCCACAAGGGCCACATCTAACTCCCTCTTAAATATGACCAATGAACTGTGGCCTCAACTACCTTATGTGGCAGAGAATTCCAGAGATTCACCACTCTCTGTGTGAAAAATGTTTTCCTCATCTCGGTCCTAAAAGATTTCCCACTTATCCTTAAACTGTGACCCCTTGTTCTGGACTTCCCCAGCATCGGGAACAATCTTCCTGCATCTAGCCTGTCCAACCCCTTAAGAATTTTGTAAGTTTCTATAAGAGCCCCCCTCAATCTTCTAAATTCTAGCGAGTACAAGCCGAGTCTATCCAGTCTTTCTTCGTATGAAAGTCCTGACATCCCAGGAATCAGTCTGGTGAACCTTCTCTGTACTCCCTCTATGGCAAGAATGTCTTTCCTCAGATTAGGAGACCAAAACTGTACGCAATACTCCAGGTATAGCCGCTCGTAGGTACTCGGGGCTCTCGTGGACATTTTTCAACATGTTGAAAAAACTTCACGACCCTTCCCGAGCTTACCGCATTTCCCGAGTACCTGCCGTTAGCGTTACGAGCCGCTAAGAGACGCCCCCGAGCTCCGACATACCCGCTACGTACATGCTACGTGCTTACCACGAGTTTGATTTTTTTTTAAACATGGGAGAGCTCTTGTATTAGCTGGTACAGTGGGACAGGGCTTTAGATGCATTAATTGGTAAATTGGAGAACTATAGTTTTGAACAAAGCTGTTTGTTTTCTCCAAGTTGTCTTTCTATGAAACAATTGTGAGCAGATTATGCCCCGTGTCTGCAGTGATGAGGAAGAGTTGCCTCAGTCAGAGGGTGGTGAATCTGTGGAATTCTTTGCCACAAAAGGTTGTGGAGGCCATAAGTCAGTGGATATTTCTAAGGCAGTGATAGACAGATTCTTGATTAATCCGGGTGTCAGGGGTTATGGGGAGATGGCAGGAGAATGGGGTTAGGAGGTGTTTATTGGTGGCTCAATAATAAAAACACATTAATGATGAAGTCCAACTTTATTCCATCAAATACACTGGAGCATGTCAACAGCCGGCTGCTTGCGTCTGGCTTAAAAAAAAAGAGACTGTGTAGTACCGTAATACCATGTATAGGGTGGCATGCATATTTGTGTGGTGAAGGTTATAAATGGCATGGATTAAAAAGGGTTAATCTACAGGAGGGAGAGATAGATCAGCCATTATTGAATGACAAGTAGACCTGATGGGCCGAATGGCCTAATTCTGCTCCGATCACTCATGATAACCAAACAAATAGCCATTGAAGAAAGACTGTACATGAGAGTGTGTGAACTTACAAATTAATCCTGTACAGAACAGTACATAGGAGACTGATTCCGTATGAAGAAGGGTCTCGACCCGAAACGTCACCCATTCCTTTTATCCAGGGATGCTGCCTGTCCCAGCATGCAGCCCGAGTTACTCCAGCATTTTGTGTCTACCTTCGGTTTAAATCAGCATCTGCAGTTCCTTCCGACAGCAGAACACAGGAGCCTAACAGGGTGATAATGACATTGCATATGTAGAGAAATGTATGAGTGGAGGCCGGTTCTCTGGATACTTTCAAGAGAGAGCTAGATAGGGCTCTTAAAGATAGCGGAGTCGGGGGATATGGGGAGAAGGCAGGAATGGGGTACTGATTGGGGATCAGCCATGATCACATTGAATGGCGGTGCTGGCTCGAAGGGCCGAATGGCCTCCTCCTGCACCCATTGTCTATTGAGTGTTTATTCCCAGTGTTCTTCCCACCAAGCTGATTACCACCACAGCCTGAACATTATTTTCCTTGCCTATAAACTGCTTATAACCAATATCTGCGTGACACATTGCTCGCCTGTGAATTAGAAGAGTGCGCTAACTAGTGTATTTCATCTGCCAAGTACGATCTAGTGCTGGGTCAGATAACAATGCACAACTCAGCAAACAATGGCCGTGCATAAATGAACAAAGGTGTCAGACTTTGCACCAAAATTACTTTATTTCAAATTAAAAGCAACTGAACCATGTTGGTAATTCATTTCACATGTGTTGCATTTCAGGTAATATAATATAATATTTAGCATTAATACTGCAAGCCATGCGGATGGCTAGAACACTTCTATGGTTCAGCACTGCAAATTCTTGTGATTCATTTTAATTACATATAGCAGACTTTCACTGCCAGCCAACATCCCAGAGTATGGCAGCAATATCTTATGCTGCTGAATTTTTTTTTTATTTTTTTTTTTATATAACGAAATGCACATGATTTTTACAGAGATCAATAAAAGAATAAGGTGACAAAGTGATTTATTGCCTCGGGTGAATTATCTTTTTTGCTGCTGCTTTCATCTCACTAAAAAAAAAAGATAATACCATGGAGGGATTTTTTTTTTCCCCCTGCTCCTTAGAAAATTGGGAAAAGCTTGGTCCATTCATCATTTACCTGCTTAGACTGTGCAAATCTTAAAATAGTAGCCGAAATGAATAACCGCTGTCCAATGAATTATTTTTACGATTCCATAACTCTGCTACTGCAATGCATAATGAAAAATCTGGAGAATTAGGTTTGTCATTGTGTGCCTCATTGCCAGCAGCCGGCATATGTCCTGATAATGCAATGAAAAACTGTGAAAAGAAATGCTTTCTCCCGCAATACACTTTGCAATCCATCAGTGGACAAGGTGTGTTTCAGCTGCTCACCACAGTAAATCAGTAGTGCTTGATAAACAAGGTTTCTAACCAACTCCGCGAGGTGATTATTATTTTGTTCTTAAGAATGAATTATTCAATTTATTTCTTGTAGCTTTTAAAAGTTCAATGATGTTGCAAGTCACTTTTACTTATTCCTTTGATTTTTTTTTTCAGGTGCTGGCTGACTTGTTTCAGGGGAAAAGGCCACTGATTTTTCACTCAGGGCCCTGGTTAATGCTGTCCACATACATAAG
The DNA here is from genome assembly GCF_010909765.2 of Amblyraja radiata. Classification (NCBI taxonomy): domain Eukaryota; kingdom Metazoa; phylum Chordata; class Chondrichthyes; order Rajiformes; family Rajidae; genus Amblyraja; species Amblyraja radiata. The sequence goes on from NC_045977.1 coordinate 42,137,121, forward strand.
TCATCGCACAGCCAGAGATAACGAGTCCAACTCTTGCGCATTTGCCAGGAATTAAATTAAACATCCAACTTGTTCGATATCAACGTGATATCTTTAAAAAAAAATGAAGAGAACTTAGCTAGAGAATACTTATCTGTGAACTGTGGAACTTAGATTGGAAATGTACAGTTCCTCTGCAAACTGCCTCAATCTGCATTCATTCCACAAGCGTAAACTCCAGTGTACAACTCCAGTTTATAACAAGGAAACGCAAATGCTAGCATTGTATAGAACTCACCCCCTCTCACTGACATCCACCCATTACTTTCCAGGCTTTGTCTTGCCGCTCTCTCTGTCTTTGCCAGTTTTCTCTCCCCCCCCCCCCCCCCCCCCCCCCCCTACAATGAGTCTAAAGCAGGGACTCGACCCAAAACATCACCTGTCCATGTATCTCCACAGTCGACAATGTTAACCTATTGCCCCATGCAGCTAATGACTTGGCAGATCAGCAGGTGCAGCGATCTTCCATTTGGGCCCCCATGTTGTCTTATAACCATATAACAATTACAGCACGGAAACAGGCCATCTCGGCCCTACAAGTCCGTGCCGAACACTTTTTTTTTTCCCCTAGTCCCATCTACCTGCACTCAGACCATAACCCTCCATTCCTTTCCCATCCACATGAATTATGACTACATGAATTCAAGTTCAAGTGAGTTTATTGTCATGTGTCCCTGTATAGGACAGTGAAATTCTTGCTTTGCTTAAGCACACAGAACATAGTAGGCATTTACTACAAAACAGATAAGTGTGTCCATATACCATGATATAAATATATACACACATGAATAAATAAACTGGTAAAGTGCAAATAACAGAAAGTGGTTATTAATAATCAGAGTTTTGTCCGAGCCAGGTTTAATAGCCTGATGGCTGAGGGGAAGTAGCTATTCCTGAACCTGGTTGTTGCAGTCTTCAGGCTCCTGTACCTTCTACCTGAAGGTAGCAGGGAGATGAGTGTGTGGCCAGGATGGTGTGGGTCTTTGATGATACTGCCAGCCTTTTTGAGGCAGCGACTGCGATAAATCCCCTCGATGGAAGGAAGGTCAGAGCCGATGATGGACTGGGCAGTGTTTACTACTTTTTGTAGTCTTTTCCTCTCCAGGGCGCTCAAGTTGCTGAACCAAGCCATGATGCAACCGGTCAGTATGCTCTCGACTGTGCACCTGTAGAAGTTAGAGAGAGTCTTCCTAGACAATCCGACTCTCCGTAATCTTCTCAAGAAGTAGAGGCGCTGATGAGCTTTTTTGATAATTGCGTTGGTGTTCTCGGACCAGGGAAGAATTATCTTGCCGATGCCAAACTCCGAGGCATAAAGATAAGATGGGATCAGGGTGACAAGCAGGCCAGTGGGGACCACAGAAAGACCATAGAAAAATACGTGCAGGAGTAGGCAATTCAGCCCTTTGAGCCAGCACCTCCATTCAATAGACAATAGGTGCAGGAGTAGGCCATTCGGTCCTTTGAGCCAGCACCACCATTCTATACAATCTTCTTCGTATCGAGACCACACACAAGATTAGAAGTTGTTTCTTCTCAGCATCTGCATACAATGGTGTCGGCCTTGTCGCTTCTGGTGCGTGATGGTGGAAATATTGGTGGAAACAGGGCCACGACATGAACGCTCTTTTCTTGACCCCATTGATCATGAATATCTAAAATCAGTACCCCGTTCCTGCTTTCTCCCCATATCCCTTGATTCCGTTAGCCCTAAGAGCTAAATGCAACTCTCTCTTGAAAACGTCCAGTGAATCGGCCTCCACTGCCTTCTGTGGCGGAGAATTCCACCAGATTCCAACTCTCTGGGTGAAGAGGTTTTTTCTCATCTCATTTCAGTCCAAAATAGCCGACCCCTTATTCTTAAACTGTGTGACCCCTGGTTCTGGAGCAGGCAGGAAATATCCAGGAGAACTGAGACCAGGAGACCATTGAGATCAGGAACCATTCCAAAGACGTCCAGGTTTGTAAATTAATTGGCTTGGTAAATGCAAACATTGTCCCTAGTGTGTGTCGGATAGCGTTAATGTGCGCGGATCACTGGTAGGCGCGGACCTGGTGGGTCGAAGGGCCTGTTTCCATCCTGTAGCGCTAAACTAAACTTTACATGTTATGTTCCCAGATAAGGCCATGGACCTTTGAAATTAATTGATCAATGTTGTTTTATCATTAATGTCTTATTATTATTATTAATGTTTAGTGTTTTCTGAGTCATTCGTAACTGTCACTGTATGTCATGTTGTTACTTGTGAGTGGAGCACCAAGGCAAATTCCTTGTATGTGAATACTTGGCCAATAAACGTACTTACTTACAAATAAGTGTTAGGAGCAGAATTCAGCCATGGGGCCCATCGTCTACTCCGCCATTCAATCATGGCTGATCTATCTCTCCCTCCTAACCCCATTCTCCTGCCTTCTCCCCATAAACCCCTGACACCCAACCAAACATCTATCTATCTCTGCCTTAAAAAATATCCATTGACTTGGCCTCTTCTATGAATTAATCATCATGATCTTTTTTGAGCAACTGCTGAAGATGCTGCTGGCTGTAAAGGTTCACACTTCTGTTCGACTCGACCACTGAATTTAATGTCCATTGGGTCTGTTAACTGCCTCAATCTGCAATTTGAGTTAATCGCTAGGAAGGTGTTAAGACAGAGCCTCTTCCAACCTATTGTATTTTTCCAATTAAAGTTTTCAACCTCCAATATAAATCTCACGCTGTCAGATTCCACAATCATTCTGATTCAGAACACAGCTCCACGGAAATAAAAAAAACAGCATTAATGCAGGAACTTGAAGATGCTGAATTTATGAAGGCGTTAGGTTATTAAAATAACATTCTCACAGCCCTGTTGAATGGGCCTGCATCGGGCGGCATGGTGGCGCAGCGGTAGAGTTGCTGCCTTACAGCGCTTGCAGCGCCGGAGACCCAGGTTCGATCCCGACTACGGGCGCTGTCTGTACGGAGTTTGTACGTTCTCCCCGTGACCTGCGTGGGTTTTCTCCGAGATCTTTGGTTCCCTTCCACACTCCAAATATGTTAATTAGGTTATTTGACCTTCACACAGAAAGCCGATGATTTGAGGTATTTTACTAAAATATCCATTGCATGTTCTAAGTGGTCTCGATGGTTCAATGGAAGGGACTATCGCAACGTTTAATAAACATTTGGACAGGTACATGGATAGGACAGGTTTGGAGGGATATGGGCCAATCACAGGCAGGTGGGACTAGTGATGGGACATGTTGGTTGTCGTGGGCAAGTGGGGCCGAAGGGCCTGGATCCAAGCTGTGACTCTAGGACTATCACACTATGCTCTCCAATTCTGATTGCTTGTGCACTGCTAACTGCTACAGAGATGGTGGCTCTGGAATTGACTGCTGAAGCCTGTGTGTTCCACCCCCCCACCTGCCCCATCATAGCTCCACTCACTCCTCCCTGTGACAGACACACAATGCTGGAGTAACTCAGCGGGACAGACAGCGTCTGTGGAGAGAAGGAATTGAGCCTTTTCGGGACGAGACCCTTCTTCGGACTGAGAGTCAGACTTCAGTCTGAAGAAGGGTCTCAACCCAAAACGCCCCCCATTTTTTCTCTCTAGAGAAGCTGCCTGCCCCGCTGAGCTACTCCAGCATTGTGTGTCTGTCACATGGAGGAGTGAGTGGAGCTATGATGGCGTAGTGGGGGGGGGGGGGGGGGGGGGGGGGGGGGACACAGGCTTCAGCAGTCAATTCCAGAGCCACCATCTCTGTAGCAGTTAGCAGTGCACAGGCAATCAGAATTGGAGAGCAAAAAGACAGTGTGATAGTCCTAGAGTCACAGCTTGGATCCAGGCCCTTCGGCCCCACTTGCCCACGACAACCAACATGTCCCATCACTAGTCCCACCTGCCTGTGATTGTCATTTCTTGAATGGACAAGTCAATCACCCGATCTGAACCCAATTGAGCATGCCTTTTATATGCTGAAGAGAAAACTGAAGGGGACTGGCCCCCAAAACAAGCATAAGCTAAAGATGGCTGCAATACAGGCCTGGCAGAGCATCACCAGAGAAGACACCCAGCAACTGGTGATGTCCATGAATCGCAGACGTCAAGCAGTCATTGCATGCAAAGGATATGCAACAAAATACTAAACATGACTACTTTCATTTACATGACATTGCTGTGTCCCAAACATTATGGTGCCCTGAATTGCGTGGACTATGTATAAACACTGCTGTAATTTCTACACGGTGAAACCAAAATGTATAAAAATGGCCTTTATTAAAATCTGACAATGTGCACTCTATACACCCACCTCTGCATCTGTAGTTCCTTCCTCTCTGTGGGAACGTGTATGTCTGCGGCAATCCCATGTGCTGCCCTGTGTTATTACATTGGAGGAGCAGCAAACTGTACCTTTGTGTCATTGCTTAGTCCCGAACAAAACCAGGTCACCGCAGCCGAGGCAAAACGGATTGTTCACACACGGACAAGCACGCAAGACATTTGTACTTTTATACTGACCTGTGTGCGGCTTAATAGAGGCCAGCAAGAATTTAATAATTTTTAACAGTGGCATGAATTTTGTGCAAACAGCTAACAAGCCTTTGCACAGATTAATGTACTGAACAGTGACTGAGCAACAGTACATCACAGATTAAAACTACTCAAGCTTGGGAAAGCAGACATGGTATCAGTGATAGGCCCTGGTGCTCCTGAAACATTCTCTTTATAAAAACCCTTACCCAAAATCACTCTTTCTTTATCTTCATTAACCTTAACCAAAATAATATCTTGTTTTTTTTAATCCGTCTCCTAATTCTGCCGAGGCCAGGGAGGGGTAGATGTGTGTACAAGGGGCACTAATTACTGGGGACAGTCCCGAGGAAAAACATTGTAGAGTTACACGGCAGGTTTTAATCGAGTGAGGCGTGCCTCATGAGAGAGTTGCCAGCTGGCGGCAATAACTGGGCCACGTGAGGGAGGTAGTGGAGAAGGTGACCAACAGATTGTAGGAGCAGAATTAGGCCATTCGGGGGGGATTAGGCACATGCGAACCACACATTTTTTTGACTAGTACCGAGAGAGGAGAGGGGCAAAAGTGGCGAAAAAAACGTTTGTGTCGGAGAGAGAATGGCAGAATTATATTTGAATTGACCGAAGATGAAGGGCTAAACAGTTTTGAATCGAGATGGCAAGAATTAATTTCTTGAAAGTGTCCCTCAGCACTGACGCCAGGGACTTCGGTACGGAACACACTCGACTGACCCCTGCCCCCCAAACCAGCTGGGACTGTGGAGAAAAGACCCGGGTGTGAGTGGTCCTTGATTGATGTCGGCTGCTTTCCCGAGGCAGCGTGAAGTGTAGATGGAGTCGATGGTGGGGAGTGTGGTCTGTGTGATGGACTGGGCTACATCTACAATGGTGGGGAGTGTGGTCTGTGTGATGGACTGGGCTACATCTACAATGGTGGGGAGTGTGGTCTGTGTGATGGACTGGGCTACATCTACAATGGTGGGGAGTGTGGTCTGTGTGATGGACTGGGCTACATCTACAATGGTGGGGAGTGTGGCCTGTGTGATGGACTGGGCTACATCTACAATGGTGGGGAGTGTGGTCTGTGTGATGGACTGGGCTACATCTACAATTCGTTGTGTTCCTATTTTGTCTTCATCCTCTAATCTTCACCAGTCACTCTGTTCCTGATTTGTTACTCTGACAACCTTGAGTTTTTCTCTTTTTCCTCCTGTTTTCTCGTTAATATTACAACCACTTGTAACCATGTGTACAAAACCATGGGAGCAATAGGTCGGGTAGATGCACAGTCTCTCGCTCAGAGTAGGGGAATCGAGGACCAGAGGACATAGGTGTAAGGTGAGGAGAGCAAGATTGAATAGGAACCCGAGGGGTAACTTCGTTACCCAAAGGGTGGTGGGTGTATGGAACGAGCTGCCGGAGGAGGTAGTTGAGGCTGGGATTATCACAACATTTAAGAAACATTTAGACAGGTACATGGATGATAGGTTTAGCGAGAGATGGGCCAAATGCTGCCAGGTGGGATTATTGTAGGTGGGACATGCTGGATGATGCATTTTTTAGTTTAGTTTAGTTTAGAGATACAGCGCGGAAATAGGCCCTACGACCCACAGGGTCCGTGCCGACCAGCGATCCCCGCACATTAACACTATCCTACACACACTAAGGCAATTTTTACATTCACCCAGCTAATTTACCTGCAAGTAAATTGGAGCGTGGGAGGAAGCTGTAGATCTCAGAGAAAACCCACGCAGGTCACGGGGAGAACGTGCAAACTCCGTACAGACAGCACCCTCTGTTCCTTCCAGCACCAAGTGCCTCTCACTCTGGCGTACACTCAGTCCCTCGTGGATGAGGCCACTGGGTGAGGCAGAGGGCCACTGGTTAATGCAAACTGCCCCCACTGCCCCTGACACACCACTCACTGCAGTCCTTGACAACAACTCAATCCAAATATACACTGCCCTCCATAATGTTTGGGACAAAGACCCATCATTTATTAATTTGCATTTGTACTCCACAATTCGAGATTTGTAATAGAAAAAATTCACATGTGGTTAATATTGAGTTTTGAGGCATTTGTTTAAACTTGAACAGATAGGATGTGTCTATACGCTTCAGAATTCATTATGCTACTACCATCAGCAGTTGTATCATCAATGAAGATAAGTGAGCCAGTACCTTCAGCAGCCATACATGCCCAGACCATAACACTCCACCACTGTGTTTCACAGATGAGGTGGTATGCTATGGATCTTGGGCAGTTCCTTCTCTCTTCCATACTATGCTCTTGCCACCACTCTGATATAAATTAATCTTCGTCTCATCTGTCCACAAGACCTTTTTCCAGAACTGTGGTTGCTCTTTAAAGTACTTCTTGGCAAACTGTAATCTGGCCATCCTATGTTTGCGGCTAACCAGTAGTTTGCATCTTGCAGTGTAGCCTCTGTATTCCTGTTCATGAAGTCTTCAGCAGACAGTGGTCATTGACAAATCCACACCTGAAGAGTGTTTCTCATCTGTCGGACAGGTGTTTGGGGATTTTTCTTTATTATAGAGAGAATTCCTCTGTCATCAGCTGTGGAGGTCTTCCTTGGCCTGCCAGTCCCTTTGCGATTAGTAAGCTCACCAGTGCTCTCTTTCTTCTTGATGATGTTCCAAACAGTTGATTTTGGTAAGCCTAAGGTTTGGCTGATGTCTCTAACAGTTTTATTCTTGTTTCTCAGTCTCATAATGGCTTCTTTGACTTTCATTGGCACAACTTTGGTCCTCATGTTGATAAACAACAATAAAAGTTTCCAAAGGTGATGGAAAGACTGGAGGAAAGACTAGGTGCTGAGAGCTCTCATACCTGCATTAAGGAGGCAATTAAACACACCTGAGCAATTACAAACACCTGTGAAGCCATGTGTCCCAAACATTATGGTGCCCTGAAATGGGGGGACTATGTATAAACACAGCTGTAATTTCTACATGGTGAAACCAAAATGTGTAAAAATGCCCTTTAATAAAATCTGACAATGTGCACTTTAACCACATGTGATTTTTTTTCTATTACAAATCTCAAATTGTGGAGTACACAGGCAAATAAATAAATGATGGGTCTTTGTCCCAAACATTATGGAGGGCGCTGTAGAAGGCACTGAATATTGTGAAAATCTTTTAAATATACAGAAGAAATCAACCAGGAGTTAACATTAAAATATTTGATCATTCCTTTAAATAGGACTCGTCAACTGGTGCCTTTGACGCCCTTACTAATCACAAACCTTTCAATCTCTACTTTAAAAACACCCAATGTACTAGCCAATGAACCTGTCAATCTGCTGCCAAAGGTAAACAAAAATGCTGGAGAAACTCAGCGGGTGCAGCAGCATCTATGGAGCGAAGGAAATAGGTGACGTTTTGGGCCGAAACCCTTCTTCAGACAGCATTTTTGTGTACCTTCGATCTACCAGCATCTGCAGTTCCTTCTTGAACAATCTGCTGCCAAACCCTTGTTCCTTTGTAAGACCATAACACATAGGAGCAGAATGAGGCCATTCGGCCCGTCTCTGCTTTAAAAGTACCCAATGACTTGGCCTCCACAGCTGTTTAGTTTAGTTTAGTTTAATTTAGAGATACTGGACACAGGCCCTTCGGCCCAACGAGTCCGTGCCGACCAGCGATCCCCGCACACTAACACCATCCTACACACACTAGGGACAATTTACAATTTTACCAAATCCATTGAACCTTCAAACCTGTGTGTCTTTGTAGTGTGGAGCTCCCGGAGAAAACCCACGCAGGTCACGGGGAGAACGTACAAACTGTTTGTGGCAATGAGTTCCACAGATTCACCACCCTCTGATCAAAGAAATTCCTCATCATGTCCATTCTAAAGGTACGTCCTTTTATTCTGAGGCTGTGCCCTCTAGTCCTAGACACTCCCACTAGTGGAAACATCCTCTCCACATCCGCTCTATCCGGGCCTTTCATTAGATGAAGAGAGGGTATTGGGTGGAGCATCGCAGCCCAGATAGACAACATGCCCCAAATAATACAACTGTTGTCATCCAATCCTCCCCACCTGTGCAGGAAGGAACTGCAGATGCTGGTTTAAACGGAAGATAGACACAAAAAGCTGGAGTAACTCAGCGAGACAGGCAGCGTCTCTGGAGAGAAGGAATGGGTGACGTTTCCGGTCAAGACCCTTCTTCAGACTGAAAACGTCACCCATTCATTCTCTCCAGAGATGTTGCCTGTCCCGCTGAGTGACTCCTGCTTTCTGTGTCTATCTTCCCCAGTTGTTGTCCATTCCCTCTGATCAACTCTGCAGGTTCCTCCGCTCTCTGTGTGAATATAGATTCCAGGTACGTCCTCACATAAAGTTGATAAACCTATCGTCACATGATTTCTCACTCCATCCCTTTTTAAATAATGGAGTGACGATCCCAATGCTCTAATCTGAAGGCATAACCCCTGAATCTGGAGACCATTTGAATGTTATGACTAATGCATCCGCAATTTCCTCTCCTATTTATTTGGACACCCTGGGGTGGAAACCATCAGGTCCTGGAGATTTGTCTATTTTAAGTTCCATTATTTTCACTAATGTCATTTTTTTTTTTTTTTTTTACACAGGCTGGCTGCTTGGGGACATAATTTACAAGAAAATGATTAAATTTCCCCGCACAATAGTGGTTTCTGAGTTTGAAATTGCTCCACAAATGGTTTCTGTCAGAGACCATTGCTTTTCTGGATAGGAATGCTCGGAGTTAGTGAGGCTGACTCGCCGGCTGTTTAGGGGAAAGCATGGGGTTTATTTCTGAAAAGGCCAAGAGAAACTAAGGGGCAGTTCCTGAAGTCAGGAATGTCATAGAGAGAGAGAGAGTCACAGAGTCACACAGTGTGTAAACAGGCCCTCCAGCACAACCTGCAGAGATAGATACATCCACCCAACTATAGTTACCCAACCAGATGCAACTACATTTAAAGTAGCTCTTTCTTCCCAATAACCCTTTCTGGCGTAAGCCCTCCCTTCACCACCTCCAGTTTAAATTCCATTTGGAATATTTTGGAGGACCAAGAACCAAGAAGCAAGAAGAGATGAGGAGGATGTGAAGAGATGGACAATGGCAATGGTTGAAGATGGACTTGCATTCCAAAACACCACAACAGAGGACTTTAGTCAGAGGGCGGTGAATCTGTGGAATTCATTGCCACAGACGGCTGTGGAGGCCAAGTCAGTGGATATATTTTAAGGCAGAGATAGATAGATTCTTAATCAGTACGGGTGTCAGGGGTTATGGGGAGAAGGCTGGAGAATGGGGTTAGGAGGGAGAGATAGATCAGCCATGATTGAATGGTGGAGTAGACTTGATGGGCCGAATGGCCTAATTCTGCTCCTATCACTCATGACCTTATGAACTATCGCAAGTTGCCCCACACATTCCTTCAAATGCTCCTTAGGGCGGCATGGTGGTGCATCGGGTGGAGTTACTGCCTCACACAGCACCAGAGACCCGGCTTCGATCCTGACCACTGAGTTGTCCACTGAGTCCTCCAGCACTTTGTGTTATGCTCAAGATTCCATTATCTGCAGTTACTTGTGTGGCCACGGCTGATATGACTCTGGATTCTTCAGTTGGGAGCCATGGCCTTCGCACGTCCACTTGTGACCTGCCTTAGTTTAGTTTAGTTTAGTTTAGTTTATTGTCACGTGTACTGAGGTACAGTGAAAAGCTTTTTGTTGCGCGCTAACCAGTCAGCGGAAAGACAATACATGATTATAATCGAGCCGTCCACAGTGTACAGATACACGATAAGGGAATAACGTTTAGTGCAAGGGTACGTTTATTTCTTGTGAAACCATTGAACCACAACATGGCTCCAGACCCCAGCAATGGACAGCTTGCCCAGCATTGATCACTTCAGTATCCCGTGACACTTGCTTCTCACCTTGTGCCAAGATTCTCAAACCGCCCCATCCCAACCCTCCTGGACATTCCAATCGCAAAGTCGGAAAACCTTGATGCATTTTCTCTCCCGTAAATGCATGAATGGCCCACACACGGCACGGTATTCACCAGTGTCAGCCTGGCCCAGGGGCAACTCCACCTCCAGGGATTCAGCCTGTGGTAGATACTCACAATGTGGTGACACTTGCTCATCACTGCAGGCAGTGAGTGAATGATGTGGGGAAGCCTGGCCACATGCATCGTGGAGAGAGCGTGGATCCCCCTGTGATCATTCACCTGCTGTGTGATCATCGCATCTCCTAGAAACATAGAAACATAGAAACATAGAAAATAGGTGCAGGAGTAGGCCATTCGGCCCTTCGAGCCTGCACCGCCATTCGATATGATCATGGCTGATCATCCAACTCAGTATCCCATCTCCATACCCCCTGATCCCTTTAGCCACAAGGGCCACATCTAACTCCCTCTTAAATATAGCCAATGAACTGGCCTCAACTACCTTCTGTGGCAGAGAATTCCACAGATTCACCACTCTCTGTGTGAAAAATGATTTTCTCATCTCGGTCCTAAAAGACTTCCCTCTTATCCTTAAACTGTGACTCCTAATTCTGGACTTCCCCAACATCAGGAATAATCTTCCAGCATCTAGCCTGTCCAACCCCTTAAGAATTTTGTAAGTTTCTATAAGATCCCCCCTCAATCTTCTGAATTCCAGCATGTACAAGCCGAGTCTATCCAGTCTTTCTTCATATGAAAGTCCTGCCATCCCAGTAATCAGTCTGGTGAACCTTCTCTGTACTCCCTCTATGGCAAGAATGTCTTTCCTCAGATTAGGAGACCAAAACTGTACGCAATACTCCAGGTGTGGTCTCACCAAGACCCTGTACAACTGCAGTAGAACCTCCCTGCTCCTATACTCAAATCCTTTTGCTATGAATGCTAACATACCATTTGCTTTCTTCGCTGCCTGCTGCACCTGCATGCCTACTTTCAATGACTGGTGTACCATGACACCCAGGTCTCGCTGCATCTCCCCTTTTCCTAATCGGCCACCATTTAGATAATCCTGATGTAACAGCTCATCTCACGTCTCCTCTAACTTTAAACGCCATCCAGTTTATACTTTGCCGTAATCTTCGGAAAATTGAACAAACAATGCAACGAATAGAGGTGATGGAGCAGTATCGCACGGAAACAGGCCATTCGGCCCAACTTGCCCATGCTGACTGAGTTGGCATTTTGGGCTGGTCCCATTTGCCTGCATTTGGCCCAAAGCTCTTTAATCATCTATATCTGTCCCAAACTCTCCCTAGTCATAATTGTATCCATACCTACAGCTTCCTCTGGCAGCTCATTCCCGATACTGAGGCCCTCTGTTGCCCCTGAGGTCCCTATTAAATCTATCCCCTCTGACCTTAAGCCAGTGCCCTCTAGTTCTGGAATCGTCTACTCTGGGAAAAAGAGCATTCACTTTATCCGTGCCCCTTTTGATCTTGAACACCTCAATGAGGACATACCTCAGCCACCTACGCTCCAAAGAAAACAGTCCCAGCCTCCCCAACCTCACCGTCTGATACCAATGTTCCTCCAACTTTGACATTAAAATTATATTTGTGGACACCAGCCTTTCCTCCTCATTGTAGGACAAAAACAATTTAGTTTAGTTTAGAGATACAGCACGGAAACAGGCCCTTCGGCCCACCGAGTCCGCGGCGATCAGAGATCCCCTCACACTAATACTATCCTGCACACACACGCACTAGGGACAATTTGTACATATACACCAAGCCGATTAACCTGCACACCTCCACGCCTTTGGAATGTGGGTGGAAAGCAAAGTTCTCGGAGAAAACCCACGTGGTCTTGCTATTGAGGGAGTGCAGCGTAGGTTTACAAAGTTAATTCCCGGGATGGGGGGACTGTCATAGGCTGAGAGAATGGAGCAGCTGGGCTTGTACACTCTGGAGTTTTGAAGGATGAGAGGGCATCTTATTGAAACATATAAGATTATTAAGGGGTTAGACATGCTAGAGGCAGGAAACATATTCCCAATGTTGGGGGAGTCCAGAACTAGGGGCCACAGTTTAAGAATAAGGGGTAAGCCATTTAGAACGGAGACGAGGAAACACTTTTTCTCACAGAGTTGTGAGTCTGTGGAATTCTCTGCCGGTTCTCTGGATACTTTCAAGAGAGAGCTAGATAGGGCTCTTAAAGACAGCGGGGTCAGGGGATATGGGGAGAAGGCAGGAACGGGGTACTGAATGTGGATGATCAGCCATGATCACATTGAATGGCGGTGCTGGCTCGAGGGGCCGAATGGCCTACTCCTGCACCTGTTGTCTATTGTCTATTGGTCATGGGGAGAAGGTACAAACTATGTCGATGCAAGCTCCCGTTGTCAGGATCGAACCCGAGTCTCTGGCGCCGTGAGGCAGCAACACCACTGCTGCGCCACCGTGCCGAATTGTATTGAAGTAACAGGTTCAGCGAATGCCCTTTATGTCATTTTCCGATTTGCAAGATAAATTTATGCGGGTCTTAAGAGCCCTTGAATACTTTATAGAAAATTGCCGGCTTTTCAATGCTGTCTCCAAGTGTACTTCAGACACAGATTAGAGGACTTGTGCAACCCCCTTTTACCAACAAGCTGTTTCTATTTCCTCATAACAGCCAGGCACCAGTCACCTGAACCAGTCACTTGAGTCCAGAAGCACTTGCCACACAGCACGGAAACAGGCCCTTCATCCCCACTTGTCAATGCAAACAAGACGCCCCACCTATACTAGTCCCACCTGCCTGAGGATGGTCCATATCCCTCCAAACCTGTCCTCTCCATATACCTGTCTAAGTGCCTCTTAAATGTTGTCATAGTCCCTGCCTCAACTGGCAGCTCGTTTAAAACACCAACCACCCTTTGTGTGAAAAATGTTGCCCCTCTAGGTTCCAACTCAGTCTTCCCCCGGCCTGCCCCGCTGAGTAACGCCAACTTTTAGTGTAAATCTATCCCCTCCCACCTTAAATCGAGTTCTTGATTTCCCATTCCCAGGGGAAAAGTATACGTGCATTCACCCTAAATATTCAAGAAAGAACCGCAGTTGCTGGAAAAATCGAAGGTAGACAAAAATGCTGGTGAAACTCAGTGGGTGAGGCAGCATCTATGGAGCGAAGGAATAGGTCGCGTTTCGGGAAACTCAACGGGTGAGGCAGCATCTATGGAGCGAAGGAATAGGTGGCGTTTCGGGAAACTCAACGGGTGAGGCAGCATCTATGGAGCGAAGGAATAGGTGACGTTTCGGGTCGAGACCCTTCCGGGTCTCGACCCGAAACGTCACCTATTCCTTCGCTCCATAGATGCTGCCTCACCCGCTGAGTTTCTCCAGCATTTTTATCTACCCTACATATTCAACTCGGGCTCCAATTAAATCCTTTCCCTCTCACCTTAAACCTTTGCCCTCTGGTTCTTTCCCCCACTCTGGGTAAAATAGTTTTCTCAGTAGGTTGACAAGTTGCCGAGATTATCAGCATTTACCTTGGAGGATGTGCTTGGAATCGGTGTAACTCAGAGTGTCGGGACAGGCTGCTGGAGTTGTGAGTGAGGCCAGGATAGAGGGTGTAGTTTGAGGCACTGGCGGTGTGGGGGTGTGAGGAGTCCTGCCCTGTAGATGAGGAATGCAGCCTTGGTGTGAGAAATGTAAAACGGATTCCTGCAGCTGTTTGGCAGGTAGAACAATGAACCTTCCTGAAGGTAGACACAAAACACTGGAGTAACCCAGTGGGATAGGCAGCATCTCTGGAGAGAAGGGATGGGTGACGTTTCAGGTCGAGACCCTCCTTCAGACCGGTTCTTCAGGCTGGTTCTCTGGATGCTTTCAAGAGAGCTCTTAGGGATAGTGGAGTTAAGAGATATGGGGAGAAGGCAGGAACGGGGTACTGATTGTGGATGATCAGCCATGATCACATTGAATGGCGGTGCTGGCTCGAAGGGCGGAATGGCCTACTCCTGCACCCATTGTCCATTGTCTATCACCCATTCCTTCTCTCCAGAGATGCTGCCAGTCCCATCGAGTTACTCCAGCATTTGTGTCGATCTTCAATTTAAACCAGCACCTACAGTGCTTTCCTACACATTAAATCTTCCTGTTTATATACTGATGAGACCCAGGAGCAGAATGAGCCATTCGGCCCATCGAGTCTGCTCCACCATTCGATCATAGCAGATCAATTTTTCCCTCTCAACCCCAGTCTTCTGCCCTCACATAGAGTCATAGACTAATACGGTGTGGGAACAGGCCCTTCGGCCCATCTCGCCCAGTCACACAGATGTCGCATCACCTTCTCCAGCTACGTCAGTGCATGACACCTTTGCAGAATTCGCTGGTACTTCAGTCCTCTGAGGTCCAATCCAGATGGAAACTAATTTAATTTCCCTGAGTAAATGGATCTACGGAAAACTTAAATTAATCAAAACTGTGAAAGCTCGCAAACTGACCTGCCCTGAAAACGGGAACTACTTCTTAACACATTGCAATTTTTCACGTGTATGAGCTTTGCTTCGATGATCTTTGCACTGATTATTGCTCAGTCGGTGCCCTGTTTCATAGCTGCCTCATCTCGCTGCTACCATGTAGACACAGAAGGTACAGGAGCCTGAAAACCGTGACCTCCAGGTTCAAGAACAGCTTCTTCCCAACAACCATCGGGCTCTTGAACACGGCACAACACTGACCTCAGCAACTGTGATCTTTGATGCACTACGGACAGCAGTTTTGTACAGTTACTAGACCAAGTGGGGGGGTTGCGGGGGGGAGGGGGAGGGGTGGGGGCTGCGGCATCACACACACACTAACCAGTCCCCACACACACTAACCAACCCCCACACACACTAACCACCCCCCACACACACACACTAACCACCCCCCACACACACACACTAACCACCCCCCTTGATATTATATTAATATTATTCATTCACTCCTTTTACCCCAACCCCGTCCTATCCACTCACGCATAGCCCCCAACTCGCAGGCACGTCTAGAGAGGGAGAGGGGGTAGAGAGAGAGGGCAGAGAGTTTTCATAAATTCATAAGTTCTCGGAGCAGAATTAGGCCATTTGGCCCATCAAGTCTATACTGCCATGCAATCATGGATGATTTGCATGCTATCCAAACAGATCAGATAATATACATAACTATAATTAAATACAATCGAGTTAGCAAGATTTATCTTGTTAATTGATTGTGTTATTATACATTTATCTGTGTGCTATTGTGTTAATGTGTTAAGCTGCTGCAAGTAAGGGTTTCATTGTTCAGATGTGGCTACACGTGACAATTAGACTCTGTGGACTGTGGACTCAGTTCACAGCCCGACGTGCCCTTCGCTAGCCCGTGGTCAGACTGTTCTCAAGGTTTGCAGATCGCACAGGAGGTGACAACCACGACTGTTGTCTGAAGATAGGCACAAAATGCTGGAGTAACTCAGCGGGTCAGGCAGCATCTCTGGACAGAAGGAATGGGCAGCGTTTCAGGTCGAGACCCTTCTTCAGACTGGGAGTCCGGGCAGAGGGAAATGAGAGGAATGGGAAGGGTGAGGTGTGAAATCGACAGATCAAAGCTAACAATGTACAGGTAGGAACCAAATGTAGGACGATCAACTGTTGGTTGAGGGGAAGGTGACAACGAGGCGCACAAACAGATCAACGCCCTGTCCCACGGTACGAGTTCATTCCAAGAGCTCTCCCGAGTTTACAACAAATCAAACTCGTGGTAAGCACGGAGAATGAACGTAGCGGGTACGTCGGAGCTCGGGGGCGTTTCCTAGCGCTAACGGCAGGTACTTGGGAAGACTCGCTAACGGCAGGTAAGCACGGGAAGACTCGTGAAGATTTTTCGACATGTTGAAAAATGTCCACGAGAGCCCCGAGTACCGACGAGCGGCCATTACCGTAAATCTCTGGGTTCGAATCAGGGCAAACTCTGGAGAGCTCTTGGAATGAACTCGTACCGTGGGACAGGGCTATCAAATTAACCAGGAGGATGGTGAAACTAGTCGGAGACACGGTTTGCAAGTGATTGCTTTCTGTATTGGTTCCCACACCCCTGTGTAAATGCTAACATCAAAGTCGGTGTTGGAATAAATTCTTCTCTCCGACCTTGCAGACGCTGATAAACCCAGAACCGTTCTGATCAGAATACCACGGGGTTATAACGGAGAAACTTCAAGCAGAATGACATTTCCCCGAGATGTCATCGGGGGAAAAGAAAAATCACTATAAACACTCGGCAGACGGGATTATGACGAAAGCTTCAAAAGGGGGATTCCATCAATCATTTGTCACGGCCGTGATGTTCCGTTGGGGGTTGGTGTTTACCAGAAGGTGGTTTACAGAGACAAACCTTAGAGACTTAGACTGGAACTGTGGAAGTATCTGATCAATGCATTCACTCCTCTAGTCTGATGATTGCGATGAGTGTTGCTTTAAATCAGAGAGAGTTAGACAGAACGTTCTGTGTGGGTGGTGTTTGTAGTTGAAGGGAACGTAAGCTATGAGGCACGGAATGCAAGTGTTTCCATGTTATGTTGAGTACAAAACAAATTACCTCACCTGTGACAGGTGCGTCTGGTGAGCCATAGAAACATCGAAACATGGAAACATAGCAGGTAGTTGTAGGAGTAGGCCATTCGGCCCCTCGAGCCAGCACTGCCATCGGATAAGATCAAGGCTGATCATCCTCAATCAGTAACCAGTTCCTGCTTTCTCTATGTTTAAGAAGGAACTGCAGATGCTGGAAAATCGAAGGTAGACAAAAATGCTGGAGAAACTCAGCGGGTGAGGCAGCATCTATGGAGCGAAGGAATAGGCGACGTTTCGGGTCGAGACCCGGAAGGGTCTCGACCCGAAACGTCACCTATTCCTTCGCTCCATAGATGCTGCCTCACCTGCTGAGTTTCCCGAAACGTCACCTATTCCTTAGTTCCATGGATGCTGCCTCTCCTGCTTTCTCTATTGTGTGCAGTTTTGGTCTCCTAATTTAAGGAAGGACATTGTTGCTATTGAGGGAGTGCAGCGTAGGTTCACCAGGTTAATTCCCGGGATGGCGGGACTGACATATGATGAGCGAATGGATCGACTGGGCTTGTATTCATTGGAATTTAGAAGGATGAGAGGATATCTTACAGAAACATATAAAACTCTTAAGGGATTGGACACGGCTAGATGCAGGAAAAATGTTCCCCATGTTGGAGGGGTCACAGTTTAAGAATAAAGGGGAGGCCATTTAGGACTGAGATGAGGAAAAACTATTTCACCCAGAGAATTGTGAATCTGTGGAATTCTCTGCCATGGAAGGCAGTGGAGGCCAATTCACTGGATGTATTCAAGAGAGAGTTAGATAGAGCTCTTAGGGCTAACGGAATCAAGGGATAAGGGGAAAAAGCAGGAACAGGGTACTGATTCGGGAGTGCGGGAGGAAACCAGAGCACCCAGAGGAACCTATGTGGTCACAGGGAGAAGGTGCAAACTCCACACAGACAGCAGCAGTAGTCAGGATTAAACTTGGGTCTGGAACGGTGAGGCAGCGACTGTACCAGCCGTTCCTGTGGCTGTCTGGAGTACTGAGAAGCAACGGTCAGTACCACAGTTAAACATGAGGACAATTAGATTCTGAAATATTGTCTCGTTTTTTCTGGTCTGAAGATGAGTCTCGACCCGTCTCTTTAGTCAGAGGGCGGTGAATCTGTGGAATTCTTTGCCACAGACGGCTGTGGAGGCCAAGTCAGTGGATATTTTTAAGGCAGAGATAGATAGATTCTTGATTAGTACGGGTGTCAGAGGTTATGGGGAGAAGGCAGGAGATTGGGGTTAGGAGGGAGAGATAGATCAGCCATCATTGAATGGTGGGGTAGAGTTGATGGGCTGAATGGCCTAATTCTGCTTCTATTGCTTATGATCTTATGATCTTATGAAACGCCGCCTATTCCTTCTCTCCAGCCTGACCCACTGAGTTACTCCAGCACTGTGTGAAACGTCACCTATCCATGTTCTCCACAGATGCTGCCTGACCCACTGAGTTACTCCAGCACTGTGTGAAACGTCACCTATCCATGTTCTCCACAGATGCTGCCTGACCCGCTGAGTTACTCCAGCACTCTGTGAAACGTCACCTATCCATGTTCTCCACAGATGCTGCCTGACCCACTGAGTTACTCCAGCACTCTGTGAAACGTCACCTATCCATGTTCTCCACAGATGCTGCCTGACCCGCTGAATTACTCCAGCACTGCGTGTCTACCTCCTAGCATTTTGAGATGTTTCTCAGATTATGTTCATAAGATATAGCGTTATTGCCTGTGATATCCTCTTATTTACACATGCAACACTACTTTCCCCTGTAAAAAAGTGTGAAACTAATTTTAAAACATTTACAAATTCACAGGTTTAACAATTAATTGGGTTTTGAATTCCCTTTAATCTTCGATTGTTGTGAGCTCATTTGTAGGAATGATATTAAAACAAAGGGAGCCATGCAGATTCAAGCCACTGCTGCTGCTGTTTTATGTTCCAACTGAAACAATTCTTTGAAGGTACTTCACAGAGTGTGAGATGCCCCTGGGAGATGTTCAGGTCAATGAAACCACATTTCAGAAGCAGAGTAGACTTGGCGGCCACGGTGGTGCAGCGGTAGAGTTGCTGCCTTACAGCGCTTGCAGCGCCAGAGACCCGGGTTCAAACCCCACTACAGGTGCTGTCTGTACGGAGTTTGCATGTTCTCCCCGTGACTGCATGGGTTTTCTCCGAGATCTTCGGTTTCCTCCCACACTCAAAAGACGTACAGTTTTGTAGGTTGATTGGCTTGGTGTACATGTAAATTGTACAATAGACAATAGACAATAGACAATAGACAATAGACAATAGGTGCAGGAATAGGCCATTCGGCCCTTCGAGCCAGCAGCGCCATTCAATGTGATCGTGGCTGATCATCCCCAATCAGTACCCCGTTCCTGCCTTCTCCCCATATCCCCTGACTCCACTATCTTTAAGAGCCCTATCTAGCTCTCTCTTGAAAGCATCCAGAGAACCTGCCCCCACCGCCTTCTGAGGTAGAGAATTCCACAGACTCACAACTCTCTGTGAGAAAAAGTGTTTCCTCGTCTCCGTTCTAAATGGCTTACTCCTTATTCTTAAACTGTGGCCCCTGGTTCTGGACTCCCCCAACATCGGGAACCTGGTGTGTGTAGGAGAGTGTTAGTGTACGGGGATCGCTGGTCGGTGCGGACTCGGTGGGCCGAAGGGCCTGTCTCCATGCTATATCTCTGAACTAAAATACAATATACATCCACTACAGACTGGCAGCTCAACATTGCAACCAAGGATGAGGGAGCTTATCAGCCTCTCAGTAACTGCGCTGACCAATGCAATTTATCACCAGGATTTTAATTTAGTTTACTTTAGTTTAGAGATACAGTGTATAAACAGTCCCTTCAGCCCACCGAGTCCGTGCCGACCAGCGATCCCCGCACACTAACACTACCCTACACACACTAGGGACAATTTTTACATTTACACCAAGCCAATTAATCTACAAACCTGCACGTCTTTGGAGTGTGGGAGGAAACCGAAGGTCTCGGCGAAAACCCACGCGGGTCACGGGGAGAAGGTGCAAACTCCGTACAGACAGCACCCGTAGTCGGGATCGAACCAGGTTTCTGGTGCTGTGAGGCAGCAGCTCTACCCGCTGCACCACCGTGCCTCACATTGGTGTTGTTCACTCTATCCCCAGCCAGATTTAAGAAATAATACATGAAATATTTTAAATGGTTCACCTATTTTAAAACATGGAACATAGAACAGAACAGGAACAGGCCCTTCGGCCCATAATGTCCGTGCTAACATGATGCCGTTAAACTCATCTCCACTGCCAGCATGTGACCCATGTCCCTCCATTCCCTGCACATCCATGTTCCTGTCTAAAGGCCTCTTCGTGCCACCATCCATGTTCCTGTCTAAAGGCCTCTTCGTGCCACCATCCATGTTCCTGTCTAAAGGCCTCTTCGTGCCACCATCCATGTTCCTGTCTAAAGGCCTCTTCGTGCCACCCTTGACCATCAGTGATGTCTATAGTTGAGGTCAGTGTTGTGCAGCATTCAAGAACCTGATGGTTGTTGGGAAGAAGCTGTTCTTGAACCTAGTTTTCAGGCTCCTGTACCTTCTTCCCCGTGGTAGCAGTGAGATGAGAGCGTGGCCAGGGTGGTGTGGGTCGGGGTGGTGTGGGTCTGTGATGAGAGCGTGGTCTGGGTGGTGTGGGTCGGGGTGGTGTGGGTCTGTGATGAGAGCGTGGACTGGGTGGTGTGGGTCTGTGATGAGAGCGTGGACTGGGTGGTGTGGGTCTGTGATGAGAGCGTGGCCAGGGTGGTGTGGGTCTGTGATGAGAGCGTGGACTGGGTGGTGCGGGTAAACTCAATAGAAGGTCAAGGTCGCATAATGTTTTCCAAAGTTCTCCCACGGGTTCCTGTGTGCTTGCCACCTTTCACCCTGATGCTGGGGCTACTAATAGCAAGTGGTTGATCTTCCTCCCATCAGTTCTAATCCTGATATATCGCATCAGTTCCAAGCAAAGGTGTCTTGGTGCAAGGCTAATTCCTGCCATGATACACTCACATATTCTTTGCAAACTGAGTGATGCAATCTCAGATAGAATCAGTAGCTTAGTACGTAATGTAGTAACTGCTTACAGACATTTGTGCACAGTCGGCAAGGCAGCAGATAATCGGATTAAGCAGTGGCCCATCACAGTCCAGCTGTCACTGGATCTTCATATGGTTTTTCTTTCAATCCCAGTAGTTTAGTTTAGTTTAGTTTAGAGATACAGCGCGGAAACAGGCCCTTCGGCCCACCGAGTCCGCATCGACCAGCGATCTCCCCGCACGCTAGCACTATCCCACACACACTGGGGACAATTTACATTCATACCAAGCCAGTTAACCTACAGACTTTAGGTCTTTGGAGTATGGGAGGAAACCGGGGATCTTGGAGAAAACCCACGCAGGTCACGGGGAGAACGTATAAACTCATACAGACAGCGCCCGTAGTCGGGATCGAACCAGGGCCTCAGGCGCTGTAAGCGCTGTAAGGCAGCAACTCGACCACTGCGCCACCGTGACTGCCCCATTTGGTGGAATAAGTTTAAAGAAACATTTAACGCAAGAAGCTGAACTAACAAGCTGGGTGATTCAGGTCAGAAACGGCCCGTAGAGTTGATGTGGACATCTGTAAAATATTTTAAATGCTGAAAGGCCAACCTTAAAGTGACTTGTCATGCAAACAATTAAAGCTTCATGCAATGTAAGTGTCCAGCATTCACCAGCGACCCTCGTTACTCTGTGTCTTCTGCCTGTAGCCATTGGCCATTTCCAAAGACATTATTAACGAGTCATAAGGTCATCAGGAATAGGAGTAGAATTAGGCCATTCGGCCCATCAGTCTACTCTGCTAGTCGATCATGGCCGATCTATCTCTGCCTCCTAACCCCATTCTCCTGCCTTCTCCCCATAACCTCAGACACCCGTACTAATCAATCTCCGACTATCTCTGCCTTAAATGTATCCACTGACTTGGCCTCCACAGCCGTCTGTGGCAAAGAATTCCACAGATTCACCACCCACTGACTAAAGAGTCAGACTAAAAAAATTAAGTCTTTTTAAAGACAAAAATATGTTGCTTGCAAAGTGCGTTCAAGGAGCTGTTTTGCTGGAATTGCTACTAAATTTCTCCAGCGATAACGGATGTGTAAACGCAGACATCGGCATGGGATCCAATGCAGATTTCAGATTGCCGGAGTTTTCGAGTCCAAATACTTTGACAAATAAAGTGGATACTTTAATAGTACATTATTAACCACCGGGGGTCCCGTCTATGGCATGGCAGCCTCGCCAGCAGTCTGTCTGGCCTTACGTCCTTTTTTAATTATTTTGAGTGTGTTTTAAAAGTTTGTGTTAATGTTCTCTGGTTTGTTTTATGTGGGGGGAGGGGATCGGGGGGGGGGGAAACTTTTATCAAACTCTTACCTTGCAATTGTTTTCCGGGTCGTATCTCCGGTCGCTCTGCGGCCTAACATCATGGAGTGAAGGTCATGCTCGGGACTGACTTGGACCCCCACCGCGGGGCTGTGGACTTGACATCGCAGCCTGCGATCCCTTGCCTGGGATCGTCGCTACAACCGCGGCCTGCGGACTTTAACATCAAGGAGCTCGCAGTCTCGGGAGAGACCGAGTCGGGAAACTCCAAAACCGCACGATTTTTGACCAGCGCCAACCCGGGGTCCGATCGCCCGGTGCAGGGGAGCTGAGATTCCCCCTCCCCTCCCCGATGCAGGAGCTTGATCGCCCCGACGAGGAGCCCCACCGCCGGCTACAGGAGCCAAGATGGTCCCGTCAACGGAAGGCTCCAGGCCCCGACCGCGGGAGAACAAAGAAGGGAAGAGATTGAACTTTTTTTTCGCCTTCTATCACAATGAGGAATGTGGAGGAGTCACTGTGGTGGATGTTTATGTTAAAATGTATTTTGTGTGTTCCGTTGCTATTGATTGGTATGACTGTTTGGAAAATGAAATTCCTCGTGTGTTACAAAACATACTTGGCAAATAAAGTATGATTATTATTTCTTTAAGCCTAACCCATCTCCCTTTCCTTGTGAACCGGAGCCGAAAGTTTTCCGCTGGTAATCCCGCGGCTTTCTCCCTTTGATAGTCCTTTCCTTTCTGTGTGACCGTGTTATCTCCTGTAACTTGCTTGTCTTCTGTGGCTCACTGCTTAAGGGGAAACCGCATGGAGTGCCAATAATATGCAGAAATTCAATTTCCTACATTACTTTGTAGCTTTGAAGTTCACACATTGCTGGCAATTACGCTTTTAAATTTATGCCCATTAGAAAAGCTTCTTGTCAGTGGAAGCATTTTTTACTGAACAAAAATTGGAGACATAAGTTTTCTCAAGTTTTACTTTTTAGTTTAGTTTAGAGATACAACGTGGAAACTGGCCCTTCGGCCCACCGAGCCCGTGCCGACCAGCGATCCCCGCACACTAACACTATCCAACACACACACTAGGCACAATTTTACACTTACACCAAAGCCAATTAACCTACAAACCTGCAGGTCTGTGGAGTGTGGAAGGAAACCGAAGATCTCGGAGAAAACCCACGCAGGTCACGGGGAGAACGTACAAACTCTACCGCTGTGCCACAGTGCTGCCACGGTTGACTTCAGAACACAAGGGTACCTTGTCCTTGTAGTAAACCAACCTGGCAATGTCACTATATAAGTGCCTCAACCATTCTTTGATACACCTCCTTCCATTCATAGAATTCATAGCCAATATGGCAGATATCTTTAATGCCAATCTCTTCATTACCACAGACCTTATGATGGTGTATTAACGGCTAGGGTAGGACTGAAGAATCTTAGCGTGACTTTAATGATGGCTTTGTTCTGTTAGAGGTGATAGTTACAGGTCTACAGGAGGTGTGGCTTCATCATCAGAGACCCACACCACCCTGGCCACCCTCTCATCTCGCTGCTACCATCAGTTACCTGAAAACCGTGACCTCCAGGTTCAAGAACAGCTTCTTCCCAACAACCAACAGGCTCTTGTTATCTTGGAACACTGCACGACACTGACCTCAGCAAAGATGGAGTAACTCAACGGGTCAGGTGGCATCTCTGGAGAAAAGGAATAGGTGACGTTTCTGGTCGAGACGCTTCATCAGATGCATGTTCAAGGTCTGAAGGAGGATCTCAACACGAAATGTTACTTATTGTTTCTCTCCAAAGACGCTGAGTTACTCCAGGACTCTGTGACTATATTCACAGTGCCATGCTGAAGAAAATTCTTAAGGGGTTGGACAGGCTAGATGCAGGAAGATTGTTCCCGATGTTGGGGAAGTCCAGGACAAGGGGTCACAGTTTAAGGATAAGGGGGAAATCCTTTAATAATAATAATAATAAATTTTATTTATGGGCGCCTTTCAAGAGTCTCAAGGACACCTTACAAAAATTTAGCAGGTAGAGGAAAAACATGTAAGGGGAATGAAATAAATAGTAGAGACATGACTAGTACACAAAGTAAAGACAGAATTCAATTCAAAACACAATATGAGGCAATTAATGCACAGATGAAAAGGGAGGGGGACGTGGGGCTAAGGATAGGCAGAGGTGAAGAGATGGGTCTTGAGGCGGGACTGGAAGATGGTGAGGGACACGGAATTGCGGATCAGTTGGGAGAGGGAGTTCCAGAGCCTGGGATCTGCCCTAGAGAAGGCTCTGTCCCCAAAACTGCGGGTTGGACTTGTGGATGGAGAGGAGACCGGCTGATGTGGATCTGAGGGACCGTGAGGGTTGGTAGGGGGAGAGGAGGTCAGTGAGATATGGGGGGGCCAGATGGTGGAGGGCTTTGTAGGTGAGGACCAGGATTTTGTAGGTGATCCGGTGGGAGATGGGAAGCCAGTGAAGTTTTTAGGACCGAGATGAGAAAAACATTTTTTACACAGAGAGTGGTGAATCTCTGGAATTCTCTGCCACAGAAGGTAGTTGAGGCCACAGTTCATTGGCTATATTTAAGAGGGAGTTAGATGTGGCCCTTGTGGCTAAAGGGATCAGGGGGTATGGAGAGAAGGCAGGTACAGGATACTGAGTTGGATGATCAGCCATGATCATATTGAATGGCGGTGTAGGCTCGAAGGGCTGAATGGCCTCTACTCCTGCACCTATTGTCTATGTTTCTATGTTTCTATGCCTCTGTTACACTGTGTACACACAAGTATCTGTCCTTCCTGCATTCCTGCCCAGCTCTGCTCCTCTGCCCCAGGTTGGTCTGAGTTCCTCACAGAGGCGGTGAAGAGAGGGGGGGGTCCCACTTGAGCTTCCTACTCCCCTCCTGGTGGGATACTGGGGTCTACTGCGTGACCCTGCTTCCACAGTCTCCTGGGATTGGTTCCCAATCATCCAACTTCACCTTTTGATTATGGTGGTTTAGTTTAGTTTAGTTTAGTTTCATGATACAGCGCGGAAACAGGCCCTTCAGCCCACCGAGTCTGTGCCGACCAGCGATCCCCGCACACTAACACTATCCTACACACACTAGGGACAATTTACACATACACACCAAGCCAATTAACCTACAAACCTGTACGTCTTTGGAGTGTGGGAGGAAACCGCAGATCTCTGAGAAAACCCATGTGGTCACGGGGAGAACGTGCAAACTCTGTACAGACAGCACCCGTAGTCAGGATCGAACCCGGGTCACTGGCGCTGTGAGGCCGCAACTCTACCGCTGCGCCACCGTGACGCACACTATCTGCGATTTATTTTCTCTCTCTCTCTCTCCCCACACTCGGTTTCCAAGCCCTTATCAATTTCCAACTCACTGATGAGGGCTCGCTTTGAAATTTTCAGCGGCCTGCATTATTTATTTCTTGCCTACAGCTCTTCAGCTCCCTGCCCCCTCCCCCCCCCCCCCACGCACACCTTCAGTCTGCAGAACGGTCCCAACCCAAAACATCACCCATCCTTTTTCTCCAGGGATGCTGCCTGACCCGCAGGATTACATCTTTAATAATTTGATTGAACCGTCCCCTGTTCCATGATATCAAATGTTTAGATTGGAAACCTGGCCTCACTTTTTAAGCTGCTACATCCTTGCTACAATACGGTTTCAGTCATGGCCTTGTACAAGTATATATTTATGTCTACTCAGCAAAAGCTGGTAGCTGCACATGACCTCAATTTCAAAAACAGATCTCTCTGGTCTATTTTAATTCTTTGGTGCTGAATTCTATCAGGTGTTTGAATGTAACCGTGAGATTACTCACACTACAGCAGCAGCTGTGAACATAAAGGGCACACTGCTTACTATCTGGAGCAGAGCACAGAGTGCTGGAGTAACTCAGCGGGTCAGGCAGCATCTGTGGAGAACATGGATAGGTGACGTTTCACAGAGTGCTGGAGTAACTCAGCGGGTCAGGCAGCATCTGTGGAGAACATGGATAGGTGACGTTTCACAGAGTGCTGGAGTAACTCAGCGGGTCAGGCAGCATCTGTGGAGAACATGGATAGGTGACGTTTCACAGAGTGCTGGAGTAACTCAGCGGGTCAGGCAGCATCTCTCCATGTTCTCCAGGATACTGCCTGATCCGCTGAGTTACTCCAGAAATGTAAGAACCAGTTAGACAGGTACATGGATAGGACCGGTTTGGAGGGATATGGGCCAAACACAGGCAGGTGGGACTAGTGTAGATGGGGCATGTTGGTCGGGGTGGGACTAGTGTAGATGGGGCATGTTGGTCGGGGTGGGACTAGTGTAGATGGGGCATGTTGGCCGGTGTGGGACTAGTGTAGATGGGGCATGTTGGTCAGGGTGGGACTAGTGTAGATGGGGCATGTTGGTCGGGGTGGGACTAGTGTAGATGGGGCATGTTGGTCGGGGTGGGACTAGTGTAGATGGGGCATGTTGGTCGGGGTGGGACTAGTGTAGATGGGGCATGTTGGTCGGGGTGGGACTAGTGTAGATGGGGCATGTTGGTCGGGGTGGGGCTAGTGTAGATGGGGCATGTTGGTCGGGGTGGGACTAGTGTAGACGGGGCATGTTGGCCGGTGTGGGACTAGTGTAGACGGGGCATGTTGGTCGGGGTGGGACTAGTGTAGATGGGGCATGTTGGTCGGGGCGGGACTAGTGTAGATGGGGCATGTTGGCCGGGGTGGGACTAGTGTAGACGGGGCATGTTGGTCGGGGTGGGACTAGTGTAGATGGGGCATGTTGGTCGGGGTGGGACTAGTGTAGATGGGGCATGTTGGTCGGGGTGGGACTAGTGTAGATGGGGCATGTTGGCCGGTGTGGGCAAGTTGGGCTGAAGGACTTGTTTCCATGCTGTACCACTCTGGGACTATAACTTTGTTGTCTTTTGAATTGAATTGAATTGCCTTTTATTTGTCATTAGACCGAAGTCTGAACGAAATTTAAGCAGTCATTACATATAATACAATACAATAAAAAACAACAATAAACACATATTAACATCCACCACAGTGAGTCCACCCAACATCTCCTCACTGTGATGGAGGCAAAAGTCTGGTTGGTTATCCAGCAGTTTGTTGTTTCCATGAGGCCGGAAGCAATACAGTTAGCGCTGTGTAGAAAACACTAGTGTGTATAAAACCTGTACCAGGGCAGGGGTGGGGGGGGGGGGGTTAATCTATTCCAACACAATGTGATTTATCCCCAAAGGAATTGGCTGCAACAATGATTTCAGAACCTGTATCACCACCTTGTGTTGGAATAAAGCCACCACAGTTTCTAAACTCCAAGTGAAGCGATCCCTCCTGTAATCTAAAGTCACTGCAAAATCCTGCATACCCTTATTAATGTTTCAATGTAAGATGTAGACTTCTTATTTTTCTGTTGTAAAATTGCACTGTTAAATATCAGTTTATGATATTAAGGTTTAATTATCTAATTAGGTTGAAAGGGCGTTGACAACAATTTTTATCGCATTTCCATGCACAACCTTGGTGCATTCTGTGGGACTTGTGTTTGCTTTGTGCTTGCGTCGGGCAGGAGATCAGTATTCACACATGGCAAGAGCCCTGGTCAGCTCTGACAGCAGGATTTCAACGGCAAAAGTAGAAAGGGAATTAGAAGTTGTTTAACACTCAACCTGGTCCCTCTCTGCTGCTGATGTGTTGGTCGGTAAACAGTGGATTTAATTGCTTGTAGGAAATATAACAGCCACCCCTCTCTATTCATCATCCTCATCTCCGCCAGAAACATTTGCCAATTAAAACTGGGCCTATAATAAGAAGAGTTACGATGTCTCGCATGTGAATGTACCCATATAAAAATATCATCATTTGCTGATATTTACATTAAAGCTTCCAAGCATGAACCTGCATCCTCTTCTTAATTATGTAAATCCACAGACTTTCATAAAGCAATAATTATCTTGGAACACTAGACACCAAATTCCAGTGACTATTTTGATATGCAATATTAAAAATCCATTAGTATCTCTTCCAGTTTTTTTAGCACAAGCAATTAAGATTATTCAGAATATTTAGCATCAAACATTACAGTTGTGCTCAAAGGTATCAACAAATCGGGGCCAAGCCCGAGAGATGTTCTCCGTACGAGAGGAACACCTGGAGCTGTGACGGCAACAGATTCATTCTCTCATTCCACCTCCTCACATAAACCTGCTCCATTTTATCTAGGGATGCAGGAACGATGAGCAAAGCAATGTCACCCATCATGAAACTGTTGGGGTTTCTCCAGAAATCTTACCACATCTCGTGAAGGAAGCCCGTCAGACATGCAATGGAGCAGGCCTGGATAGAGTGGATGTGGAGAGGATGTTTCCACTAGTGGGAGAGTCTAGGACCAGAGGTCATAACGTCAGAATTAAAGAACGTTCTTTTCGGAAGGAGATTAGGAGAGATTTCTTTAGTCAGAGGGTGGTGAATCTGTGGATTTATTTGCCACAGAAGGCTGTAGAGGCAAAGTCAGTGGATATTTTAGTGCGCGGCAGGCAGCCTCACCAGCAGTTTGTCCGTCATTTCACCCTTTTTGTTATTTTTAGTCTGTCTAAAGTATGTTTTTGGAATGCTCAAAGGCCCCGACCACGGGTGAACAAAGAGGAGGATGCCTGAACTTTATTGCCTTCTCTCACAGTGGGAATGTTGATTCCGCTGTGTAGGGGGATGTTCATGTTAAATTCTATCGTGTAGTGTGTGCGTTTTACTCGTATGGCTGTGTGGTAACTCAAATCTCACTGTACCAGTTGGTGTATGCGTCAATAAATGTAACTTGAACTTGAACTTGTGTCAGGGATTTTGTGGAGAAGGCAGGAGAATGGGGTTGAGAGGAAGAGATAGATCAGCCGTGATTGAATGGCGGAGTAGACTCGATGGGCTGAATGGCCTAATTTTGCTCCTATCGCTTGTAAATTTATGAATTCAGCCAACAACCTCAGGGGCTGAAGCTTTGAGTAGGAAGTGTGGAGCTTGCCGACATTCCTGAGATTGAATGCCGGTCCGTGCGTAAGCTCTGCTGAACGCAAGCCTCTACATCTGCACCTTCATAAATGCCAGGCTCCATGCTTTAATTCATTATCATCTGACATGCTTCACAATGCTGACACATTGGGTTCAAGTTCAAGGCTTTGTGTTTTATCACCGAGCAGATAACTCACAAAAATGGGACTGCCGCGGTAAAATATTGTGATGATCTACACATTTGTCAACTTGTCTTCCACCATCATCTTTATATCTGGAGGTATCGGCGACAGGTGGGGGTGGAGAGGGCACGGGAGGGGCAAGCTGCTGCTGTGAATATTCTGCCAATCTCACTCACAGGCTACTGAAAATAATAAAACCATTGCAATATATATCCGCAAATGTTTAATCAGCGACCACGAAGCTGCCGCCATTACACTGGGCAGTATTAGTGTATAAAATAAAGTGTCTCAGACCAGGATGGAGGTGTGGAGGGTGTGGGGGGCTGGAGGTGTGGGGGGGTGTGGGAGGGGGGTGGAGATGATGGGGGGGGGTGGGGTAGGCACGTGCCGTGAGTAATTACTCAAGGTAGGCAGTCAGTCGACTTTTTTTTTAAAATCTTAAACCGCGAATACGCAGATTGTTCTCTCCGTAAAAAATAAAAATAAGTAACAATTCAATTTTCCCAAGACTTCTAAATCTCCTTCATTTTTTAATTACTGAATGGGTGGGGGACGGAGGATGACGGCAGGTGGAGAGATGGTGGAAAAAACGGGAGCACACAAGGACGTTGAATCAGTTGTCATCTTATTGAATGACAATACTAATTCAAGGGACCAATTGGAGGGAGAGTTCCTTTCACAGCGTGTGGAGAGTCTGTGCCAGGGGTTAAAGATGCGGGGAGGGCAGGAGTGTTGAGAAGGAGGGGGTCGGAGATTATATCAGTAACTCACCCACCGCTGCCGCAGCACTCCGGGCACGGACAGTAGAACTGGCCGGCACTTCCGGGGAAGGAAGCAGCTCGGGTGATTGCGAGCTGCTGCCGGGACCCGACAGCAGAACCGGCTGCCACTTCAGCGCCTTCTGCCGGCCCGCTCACATCTGGCAGTGCTCTCCGACAGAACACCTCTCACCTGCCGGCTTTGCTCATGTCAGCCGCTTCCCGCAAATCCTTAAATTCCCACAGCCGAGTAACCTCAATTGGTCCATCGATCGGAATTTAAGGATTTGCGGGAAGTGGCTGACATGAGTGAGGCCGGCGAGCAGCAGGGGAGAGGTTTTCAGACCGAGAGCAATGTCAGAGGTGAGCGGGGACCGGCAGAAGGGGTTGTCTGGTCCCGACGGCCACACGCAGCCTCCCGAGCTTATTCACTCCCCGGACACAATGCGGTGACTCCGTGCCCGGAGCGTCGCAAGTGGGTTACTGGCCCCGACCCCCTCCTTCACAACGCTCCTGCCCTCCCCGCAACTTTGCCTCGGGCCAGACTCCCCAAACACTGTGAAAGGAGCTCTCCCCCCCACCCCTGGAAATACGGCACTTAAAAACGTTTGTGATTGCAATCAAAAATCATTATTCATTGTCTCAAAGTTAGATGTTTGTGAATTGTGAAGAAGGGAAAACTACAAATGCAGCCAAGATTTATAGATTTGTGTCATGATGTTCTGACTCTTATACCCAACGCCTTGAACAATGCAGGTACAATACTCTCAGCTGAAGGTAGGCCGGCGAGCCCCCGGCGAGCCAAAGAAAAGCTCCAAGGACAACATCAAGAACAGTCTGAAGAAATCCCACATCACATCGAGCAACTGGGAGCACATTGCACTGGACAGGCGGGAAGAGGAAAGGAAGAGGAGGAGCCAGAGGGTTGAGGGAGAGCTGAGAAGGGAAGCAGGGGAGGTACCTGGTGAAGGTGTATATCCATTGGCCTGAAGTTGCTAGTTGGCTCATGAGGTTTAAATGCTGTGGTTCTGTTTCTGAAAGCTATCGGTGGAGGATGGTTTGAATGGGGAATATATGAAAATGTCTCGTTTGCCACTGTTGACTGAAGGATTAGATCACCAAACATTTGCTTTGTGTTCCGCTGTGATTAATGGCCAAGGAATACAGCAAAAGTTCAGATCAAAACAACCTTGACATCCCATGTGGATAAAAATGCTGGAGAAACTCAGTGGGTGAGGCAGCATCTATGGAGCGAAGGAAAAAGGGTGACGTTTCGGGTCGAGACCCTTATTCACACCCTTCAGGAAACTCAGCTGGTGAGGCAGCATCTATGGAGCGAAGGAAAAAGGGTGACGTTTCGGGTTGAGACCCTTCTTCAGACCCTTCAGGAAACTCAGCTGGTGAGGCAGCATCTATGGAGCGAAGGAATAGGCGACTTTTTGGGAAACTCAGCGGGTGAGGCAGCATCTATGGAGCGAAGGAATAGGTGACGTTTCGGGTCGAGACCCTTCCGGGTCTCGACCCGAAACGTCACCTATTCCTTCACTCCATAGATGCTGCCTCACCCGCTGAGTTTCTCCAGCACTTTTGTCAAACCTTCGATTTTCCAGCATCTGCAGTTCCTTCTTAAACACTTGCTATCCAATGTAGTGTACTCGACTGATTGCTTAGTGATCTGTTAAAAAAAGGGGCTAAAAATATCTCCGAGGTTCATGTCAGATCAGGTTGAGCAATGACTGTAGCGAGACTTGTCCCAGCTGATAATGGTGTGGTGCGTTCAGTGGAGTCTATTTGTAAACGTTGTCACCTGGTGAACGTGCCATCAGAGAGCAACTTTCCATTTAGGTATTCTCAGCAGACCGCCGTGCTCCACATTAAACACAACAGCGTGGAGAAATAGTACAGTGTGCCTGACACAATTGGAATTCTTTGAGAACTACATCTGTTACCATGAAGGCATAAAATAGGCTGATTATTTTACCAGGCACCTCCCCCTTTTCACCTCTACCCCATTGCGGACTTTGGACTTTGTGCCATGATCACAATGAATGGCGGTGCTGGCTCGAAGGGCCGAATGGCACCTATTTCCTCCTGCACCTATTTTCTATGTTTCTATGTCTCTGGGACTGATGCGCTACAATGCTGAGAACTATATTCTGCACTCTTTATTTTCCCCTTTGCTCGACCGATTGTTCTTGAGTTAGGCTTGAATGTATTTATGTGTGGTAGTAGACAATAGGTGCAGGAGTAGGCCATTCGGCCCTTCGAGCCAGCACCGCCATTCAATGTGATCATGGCTGATTATCCCCAATCAGTACCCAGTTCCTGCCTTCTCCCCATATCCCCTGACTCCGCTATCTTTAAGAGCCCTATCTAGCTCTCTCTTGAAAGTATCCAGAGAACCGGCCTCCACCGCCCTCTGAGGCGGAGAATTCCACAGATTCACAACTCTCTGTGTGAATTTTATTTTTGTGACTATTTGGAATTCTTTCTGCTGAAGTCTCTGGTTTGGTGAAAATCATCGTTGATGATATAATTTGGCATCTCTCTGAGTGTCTGTCACTTGTGTGGTGGATGTTTATCATCATAAATGTCAGGAAAATATCATCATTTTTGCTCATTTTATTTTTTCAAATGAATCATAAATGAGTAAAATTGATAAAAGTCTGTGAATTTGTCATTTAAACTCCAAAATGACAAACAAATTATTTAGTCAAAAAATGTGTAACTGGATCTTAGAGTTCATGCCATTCTCTCTCCAAAAGTGCTGGAGGAACTCAAAGGGTCAGTCAGCATCTGTGGACTGATTGAATGATACAGCATAGAAACAGACCCTTCGGCCCACCGAGTCCACCCCGACCATCGATTACTGCTTCACACTAGTTCTATACTATCCCACTTTCTCATCCAATCCCTACACACTAGGGGGCAATTTACAGAGGGGCCGATTAACCTACAAACCCGCACGTCTTTGGCACGTGGAAGGAAACCTGAGCACCCGGAGGACCCACCCGGTCACAGGGAGAACATGCAAACTCCACACCGACAGCACCGGAAGTCAGGATCGAACCCTGGTCTCTGTGAGGCAGTGGCTCTACCCGCTGCACCACTGTTTTGCCCATTGGTGGCATAGGCTGGTCTTGATCCATCAACCTCTGGGCTATGGGCCCAGCATGCTCCCACCGTGCCCCTCTGTTGGGGGCAAGGGACAGATGATGTTTCAGCTCCGGATCCTTCTTCAGAGACACACACAGAGTGCTGGAGTAACTCAGCGGGTCAGGCAGCATCTGTGGAGAACATGGATAGGTGACGTTTTGGTCTCCTAATCTGAGGAAAGACATTCTTGCCATAGAGGGAGTACAGAGAAGGTTCACCAGACTGATTCCTGGGATGTCAGGACTTTCATATGAAGAAAGACTGGATAGACTCGGCTTGTACTCGCTAGAATTTAGAAGATTGAGGGGGGATCTTATAGAAACGTACAAAATTCTTAAGGGGTTGGACAGGCTAGATGCAGGAAGATTGTTCCCGATGTTGGGGAAGTCCAGAACAAGGGGTCACAGTTTAAGGATAAGGGGGAAGCCTTTTAAGACCGAGATGAGAAAAACATTTTCCACACAGAGAGTTGTGAATCTCTGGAATTTTACTTCGGAGTCACGTGAGTGACTACGTGAAGAAGCCCGCCAGGCGCATGCGTGTCATCGCGCTACACGCATTGCAACTCGTCATTGTCGGGAGGAAGGACGTTCCTCCCGAACGGCAGGATTTCGAACCTGCAACAGTAAGGTAAGGGAACTTCGTTCCATACTTACCTTTTTTCTACAGAAGGCTGTTGAAAGCTGGCGGGGGAGGAGTCTGCAAGCAGCAGGCAGCCAGCAACGGCCAGTGGCACGACAGTCTCCCTTAGCGGGAGTCCGTGCGTCTTCAGCTCCGACTCCGGAGCCGTCAGTCCGACAAACTCGGACAACAGCCCCGAGGACGCTACATGGGTCCGTGGAGCTGCGGAAATCACAGCGGGAGGAAGGACGTTCCTCCCGAAACGGCAGGTTGAGAACCAGCAACACAGGTAAGAGATTTCCTTACCTTTTTCTTCATTGCAGGAAGGCTCCCGAGCTGCCGCTGAACAGCAACAGGCAGCCAGCAACGGACGTCGGCACCACTATCTCCCATAACGGGAGCGAGTGCCAAACTTCACCCCAAACGGGTGGAGGAAATGGGAGCCAACAACCCACAGACAGTGGGTTGTATTTGTGCTCTGTCCCCTTTTTTAATATTAGGGGACAAAAGGAGATTGCGCTCCTGCCGTGGCTAAACCAGGTGGAGTAAGCGCAACAGGGGACTACAGCTGCGGCCAGAGTCGGCTCCCGTAATGGGATTAGCTGTACCCGATTTTTGCTCCCGACTCGCTCCCGCACCGGGCCGGGCGGGAGAGGGAGCAAAACTAATGTTTTCCCCGCGCTAGGTCTGTACAGGAGGGGAAGCTGGACAAAGGAGTGTCCACAAGTGCTGCTAGTGAAGCTGGCTGGGGGAGACAGTAGTCACAGGCAGCCGGCAGCAGCAGCCTAAGGCACGTTTATCTCCCGTTATAAGGAGAGCAGTGCCGACTTTTGGTCCCGCGCCGGCCAGAACACCACGGCCGGGCGGGAGACCATTCAAATGGGGCCGTTGACTTGACCAGTCATTAACGGCAGCAGACGGGGTAGAATGACGCTCACCCGTAGCAACGATTTAAACTTGGTCCTGCAGGTAAGAGCTGCGGTCTTTTCTGCATTTCCATGCTGATTACAGGTGCAGAAACAACGGGCTGCGACAAAGCTGGTGGGCTAGATGGAATCAGCTGTGCCAGATGTCCTCCACACCGGCCATATCCAATCCACGGAAGGACAGTAAGGACAAAGCTGGAGAAGGAGGACCGTGGAGCAGCGGGCAGCCAGCAGCAGCCAGCGGCACTTGGATCACCCATAGTGGGATCAGCTGTGCCCGATGTCGCCTCCGCACCGGCCAGATCCACGCGGCCGGGCGGTAAAGCTAGACACAAAACAAACAAGGTCGTGGACTCAGAGGAGTCCGACTTTGAATCACCGCCGGCGGCCAGCGACCGAGAGCGCTGGAGCGGGAAGAAGCGGTGTATGGAGCTTTGCTCCAACGTGACAGACTCCGGGACATGGAGTCGGGTCACTGTGGGCCCTATGATAACCCACAGCAGTACCTCTTTAAGGGTTGCACAGTGCTTCTACCTCATCAGAGGGGAGCACTGCGGGTCATTTCTGGGCTGACCTGGAAGAGGGGTCCGCAGAAGAAAGTGTGCAAGGGGTGCAGGAACAAGAGAACCTACTGGAACGTAGCACCCCCACGCACCCACCAGCAAAACTGGTGAAAGCTCAAAGGACCGGTACTCAAAAACATGAGTCTTTTAGGCCATGGCCCAGACCGGCCTTCTCGGAAGATGCGGGACCTCCAACGCAAACCAACCGTAAATCCAGACCCCAGCGCTACAACAGTGAAGAACCTACAAAAAGGTAAACCTGCCACTGCTAACTATGGAGGTAGGTGGGTCTGGTTCCCTACAAACAGTGGGCACGGAGATTGCGTGGAGATAACACTCTCTTCTGAATGCATGGAGCATGATAACAACCGATATCTACATCTTAGGCAGTATCCAGGGATATACAATAGAGTTTATAGACAAGTACAGCCCTCCAGTTCAACACATACTGAACCGAATGTTCGTGCTTTCTGATAAAAGAAATCAAAAGCGCAAGCTGAACTGGAGCGGCTTTACATAAAAGGTGTAATTGAGAAAACTCAACACGAACTATTAAAATTCGTGTCCGATATATAAACAAAAAGGTGATGGTCATCGCATCATCATAGATCTAACAAAATAGATACCTTTGTTACTGCTTAACAATTAATTCCCAAAGGTTACTTCAATGGCCAGCATCATTTTTAAAGATGCTTACTATTCAGTGCCTATACGAGGTGACCACAGATGTTACTTAAATTCAATTGGATGGTACAACTCCAGCAGTATAAAGCACTACCAAATGGGTTATCATCAGCCCAGGCTGTTCACAAAAAATTTTGAAACCAGCCCAAGCATTTCTACGGAAACGTATACACATGGTCATGGCATATTTAGATGACATACTCATTATGTGCAAAAACTTTGGAATTGGCCAAACAAACTGTAACAGCCACAAAAAAGTTATTTGGGGAACTGGGATTCATTTCATCCAGTTAAATCTAAACTAACGTCTTCCACTACTATGGACTACCTGGGGTTTCACCATTGACTCAGTTCACATGTCGGTGACTCTGCCTAAGGGAAAGGCTACAGATTTAATAGAGGCTTATAAAAACCTCACTGACATCAGCAAACCATCCATCAGATTGGTAGCCAAAGTAATTGGCATAATGATGGCTGCCTTTCCAGCCACACAATTTGGACCTCTACATTACCTAAACTTACAGAGAGCAAAAAACAAGCACTCTAAATTATGCAGGTCACTTTGACAGATCTGTGAAACTACCAATCAGGCTAAAATGGAACTAAAATGGTGGATAGATAACTCTAGCCTTGTTCCTATCCAAGCATTATCAGTAACCTTTTCCATGGTACTACAAACTGATGCCAGTACAATTGGTGCGGAGCCACCAATACCAATACCACCGTGGTAGCATACATTAACCACAGGGTGGAAACAAATCGACATCATGTGACAATCTGGCCATACAAATTGGCAATGGTGTCTCCAGAAAGATATTTGGATATCAACCACTTATCTACCAGGAAGACTAAATTCAGTGGCAGACACCAAGTCCCAGTTATCAAGTTATGTTACAAAGGAACCAGACCCTGGGGCAGCGGCGACAGATGCATTTTTCGCTGCATTGGAGGGGAGGGGAAATTGTTTATTTACGCATTCCCTCCTTTCCTGCCTCATCAGTCGGGTATTAAGGAAATACAACAGACTCTGCATCTGGAATTGGTAGTACCCGATTGGCCTACACAACCATGGTTCCCAGTGGTATCAAACATGGAATCAGAGACATGAACATCCCATCTGTTCTGGAATATCTGGCAGGCCTCCACTACGATGAGGGGCTCAGTTACAGTGCCATTAACTGCGCCGGAAGTGCCCTATCGACTTACCTATGGCAGGGGACAGACCATTACACTGTTGGGACTGACCCACTGGTACAAAGCCTATGAGGAGTACCAGATACTCCCATATATGGGATGTGAGTATAATCCTGAAGATGCTCAGGAGTGGTCTCCAGCAACAGTTCTGTCCTTACACAGACTGACATTAAAACGGTCATGCTAATGGTATTGGTCACGGCACAGAGAATACAGTCACTGCAAAACAAGACTGGACAACAATGACTTTCTCAACGGAAAATATTACGTTTCATATTTATGAGATAGTAAGCAGCACAGAAAAAGGGATCAGCAGGCCTCTATATACAATTAGGTCATACCCAACAGATGACCGTCTGTGTATAATAAAACATCTGTCGTTACACATGGAGAAAACGAATATCCTAAGAGGCAACGAAAAGGCACATTTTTTATCAGCCACTAGCATCCACACCAAGAGTGACGGTCCAGACCATCTCAAGGTGGCTGAAACAGTTGCTAAACACAGGCTGGGGTGGATACTAAAATTTAAAAAATCTCTTTCCACCAGGGCTGCAGCTACATCGGCAGCGATACACTTGGATGTACCAATGGACCAAATCCTCAAGGCAGCAGGATGGTCTGGAGGGGAAAAACATTCCAATTATTTGTAATAAACCAGTAATGAAACCTGGAACATTTGCAGAAACAATTTAAGTTCTGTAAATTAATTTAAACCCATATAAAGGGGTTATGAACTTGTGTTAAAAATTTTATGATTTCAATGTCGAATTCATGTCCAAATTATGTTAACACAATCCTCCCAACAGTCAAGGCAGACGTGATGCATGGACTTGTTCCACGGCATGAAATCACAGAGCTTTAAAATCTTCACGTAGTCACTCACGTGACTCCGAAGTAAAATAGTAAGATTAAACGAGAACTTACCAGTTTGAAGTTTGATCTGTATTTTATGAGGAGTTACGATGAGGGATTACGTGCCCTCCGCTCCCACCCTTGATCATATACTTAACTGGTACCTCTT
The DNA here is from genome assembly GCF_010909765.2 of Amblyraja radiata. Lineage (NCBI taxonomy): Eukaryota > Metazoa > Chordata > Chondrichthyes > Rajiformes > Rajidae > Amblyraja > Amblyraja radiata. The sequence continues at coordinate 42,175,785 of NC_045977.1, forward strand.
CTCTAATCTTACTATGTTTAGTCATTAGTTATCTGTGATTCCACACCGCTGCTTTGAAGAATGACACGCATGCGTCGTGGCGGGCTTCTTCACGTAATCCCTCATCGTAACTCCTCATAAAATACAGATCAAACCTCAATCTGGTAAGTTCTCGTTTAATCTTACTATTCTCTGCCACAGAAGGTAGTTGAGGCCAGTTCATTGGCTATATTTAAGAGGGAGTTAGATGTGGCCCTTGTGGCTAAAGGGATCAGGGGGTATGGAGAGAAGGCAGGTACAGGATACTGATTGGATGATCAGCCATGATCATATTGAATGGCGGTGCAGGCTCGAAGGGCCGAATGGCCTACTCCTGCACCTATTTTCTATGTTTCTGTGTTTTTATGTTTCACAGAGTGCTGGAGTAACTCAGCGGGTCAGGCAGCATCTCTGGAGGAAGTGGATAGGTGACGTTTTGGGTGGAGACTTTTCTTCAGACTATTTCCTCTAGTTCAGGATATTTTGGTCAAGTTGCCATCATCTGTGTCTGCCATACTCTCCCACTTTCAAACACATGTACCTTCTGCAGGGTTAAGTTTAAATTTATGTTCTATTGTTGCTTAAATAACAACTAAACCAATTTTAAAATGAGTCATTCATCAACAGGGCATTGCTTATTACTTTTGTTTAAAATGGGGAGAACTTTTTTTCATTCTGTTGATTCTAAAAATATCTTATTGGCTGTGGACTATAGAGTGGAAGAAAAATAAAAATGACAAACCAGGAAAAGATGTTTATATTATGTTATTAGGTGATGAGGCTACAAGGTGGAAGGGAGGAATTTAAGGTACTAAATCACAATGCAATAATACTTTATTAGCCAAGTATGTTTTGCAACATACGAGGAATTTCATTTGCCAAGTCAGTCATACCAATAAAAAGCAACAGAACACACAATAGACACTAGACAATAGGTGCAGGAGTAGGCCATTCGGCCCTTCGAGCCAGCACCCCCATTCAATGTGATCATGGCTGATCATCCCCAATCAGTACCCCGTTCCTGCCTTCTCCCCATATCCCCTGACTCCACTATCTTTAAGAGCCCTATCTAGTTCTCTCTTGAAAGTATCCAGAGGACCGGCCTCCACCACCCTCTGAGGCAGAGAATTCCACAGACTCACCACTCTCTGTGAGAAAAAGTGTTTCCTCATCTCCGTTCTAAATGGCTTACTCCTTATTCTTACACTTTGGCCCCTGGTTCTGGACTCCCCCAACATCGGGAAACATGTTTCCTGCCCCTAGCATGTCCAAACCCATAACAATCTTATATGAAGGAATGGGTGACTTTTCGGGTCGAGACCCTTCTTCAGACTCAACCCGAAACGTCACCCATTCCTTCTCTCCAGAGATACTGCCTGTCCTGCTGAGTTACTCCAGCATTTTGTGTCTCTCTTCGATTTAAACCAGCGCCTGCAGTTCCTTCCTACACAAAGAAACTCATATCTTCAAACCACTGAGGTTCCAAATGGCTAACGATGCTTGGTGGCAAATTAAAATAGCAATGGATGTACGTGTGAAGCTAAGTCAACGTTGTTCCTGTGGGTGGATGAAGGGTTCGTTCTAGTGACGTTCAGCATGAACAAGGTTCTTCCCTGGACACAGAATGTCATCCTAGACTCAGCACGCTCCTTGGTGTGAACTGTGGATGAAGCCAGCTTCGCCTGAGCTGCCATTTGAAGTGTAGAAGGAGCAAAGAGACATGGTAAAAGTTACAAATAAAATGAAGAGAATTGGGGGCCATGACCTTATTGTGCTTGGATGCTTCCTGATTTATCCACAACTGTGTTTATTGATAACCCTGGACTGCTGGGGAGAAAGAAAACAATTTCAAGACTGAAGCAAGACATGATGTCCTTGCCTTCAAATCAGCGGCAGCTCACATCACGGGAGCATTACAGCTGAGCAACCCCGGCAATGGTTTTCCTGAGTTGTTTTCCCCCCCTGATGTGCAGTGAGGAAAGTTTCACAGTCAGGCCCAGAGTCGACATGGCTCAGTGCTGCCGACTCCATTCCCACCTGCTGCTGCTCCGAGACGCTCAGCCGCAGTGAGGACAAGGACATTTGTTTGGTTTAGTTTAGTTTAGTTTAGAGATACAGCGTGGAAACAGGCCCTCCGGCCCACCGGGTCCGCGCCGACCAGCGATCCCCGGACATTAACACCATCCTTCACCCACCGGAGACAATTTTTACATTTAGAACCAAGCTAATTAATCTACAAAACCCGCACGTCTTTGGAGTGTGGGAGGAAACCGATGATCTCGGAGAAAACCCGCGCAGGTCGCGGGTATTTTTTCGGCGACTGCCGCCGTCATATCAGTGTTGCAAAAAGATTTTTAACATTTCAAAATCCAGCTGCGACAAAAAATGTTGCGACACTTGTGTGAATACGTGATCGCGCTGCGTCATGCCTCGAATTTTTCGGTAACCTGATACGTCAGTCAATGATGCCGGAAAAAAATCGGCAAGTGGGACAGGCCCTTAAAAACCCCACGTTAATGACAACTCTTCATTTGAGGAAATATCCCAGGAAAACCTTCCTGCGCAAACAGAAGGCATAGCGGCAAGAATTGATGGAAGACAAAAAATGCTGGAGAAACTCAGCGGGTGAGGCAGCATCTATGGAGAGAAGGAATAGGCGACGTTTCGGGTCGAGACCCAGAAGGGTCTCGACCCGAAACGTCACCTATTCCTTCGCTCCATAGATGCTGCCTCACCTGCTGAGTTTCCGGGAGGGTCTCAACCCGAAACGTCGCCTATTCCTTCTCTCCATAGATGCTGCCTCACCCGCTGAGATCCTCCAGCATTTTTGTCTACCTTCGATTTTTCCAGCATCTGCAGTTTTTTTCTTAAATCAAGAATTGATGGATTGTTTTCAAAACCATGAACACTGGGAACACTTGTTTGCCCTGATGCACGCAGGTATCCTGGAATTCCATGGCTATTCTGAAGCGACAAATACCTATCCATCTTTGACCATTCTTTTACGCAGACTTAAATCCAATGCTCTTATCTGTGAGAGTTGAAGCAGGAATTACAGAAGGACATTATCAAAGACTTGTCCCACCCCGGTCATTCCTGCTTCTCCCCGCCCCCGTCCAGCAGAAGGTACAGAAGCTTGAAAGCGCGCACCACCAGACTCAGGAACAGCTTCTTCCCCTCTGTTATCAGGCTTCTGAACGGCCCTTCCATAAGCTAAGATACGGTCCGATTCACCTCTACCCCATTGTGGACATTGGACTTTGTCTGTGGAACTGATGCTGAGAACTATATTCTGCACTCTGTACCCCTTTGCTCTACCTGTTGTACAAGAGTTGATTGTATGTATGTACATTATTATTTGAGGGGATTACATGCAAAATAAAGTTTTTCACTACCTCGGTGCAATAATAATAAAGTTATATTTGGAATGGATCAAACCGCTGCTGGGTCTGATACTCCATCATAGAATCATACATCTGTACAGCACAAAAACAGGCCATTCGGCCCAACTTTTCCATGCCGACCAATAGTATCACTATAGTAGGACCCATCGTGGTGCCTCGGCAAAGCCAGCAGCATAAACAAGGACCAGTCTCACCCCCGGCCACTCCCTCTTCTCCCCTCTCCCATCAGGCAAGAGGTACAGAAGTGTGAAAACGAACGCACACCTCCAGATTCAGGGACAGTTTCTTCCCGGCTGTTATCAGGCAACTGAACCACCCTACCACAAACAGAGAGCGGTCCTGAACTACTATCTACCTCATTGGTGACCCTTGGACTATCTTTAATCGGGTTTGACTGGACTTTACCTTGCACTAAACATTATTCCCTTTATCCCGTATCTGTACACTGTGGATGGCTTGATTGTAATCAAGTACGGTCTTTCCGCTGACTGGTTAGCACGCAACAAAATAGCTTTTCGCTGCACCTCAGTACACGTGACAATAAACTAAGCTGAACAAGGAGGTAGATGTTTGCGCCTTAGGTTTCCATCCGATGAGCTTGCCCGAAGTTACATGCCTGAGCATGAAATTACCCATGGAAATGTCCTCTCTATTAAATCACACTTCTGCTAAACATTCTCAGAGATATCCCAGCATTTTACAGGCATGAATGAGCGTGGAGACATATTGATAGAGCAAGCAAACACCTCGGGCAATCGGGCTGTGAGGCTGGTGATTTATACCTGTGTCGGGGAGAGTGTATAAAATAAATAGCGAAACCAAATTAAATAAATTGATTAACCATCAATCATTCTCCACACCAAGTATGCACGGCGAGGCCTCGATTTACGCAGGAGCTAAAAGGGACTCCTGTTTTGGAGGATCTGCAAGATTCTGATTAGCAGTAAATCAAATGTAATGAGAGCTCATTAAGTTTCGTGGAGCCGGAGCTAATGGCAAGAAGAAACAAACAATTAAGTTGCATCTGTGGAATTAGCAACAGGCAAACCAAGTTGGTACCAGTCACGTTGGCTTTCTCTTACTTACGGGCAAATAATTTAAAAAGGACCTTCCACAATAAAAACAAACCATCAAGGTAGCTCGTTATTAATTGCTTGGTTTTGCAGAGTCATTTGGGATGATAATTCTAGTAGTTGCGGAGATAAATCAGAATTAGGCCTACGGTAAAAGTAACATCATCCATTCCCAGCGATGATTACAAAATATAAATACTGTATTATGTTTTAATGGGGGAGATATGAAATTATTTGCTTTCTTCTCTCTTGTTTGTATTCTTCAACCACTTGCAGCAACTAAGAGACACGGGGAAAATAACTCAACGAACACTAAGTCCCATTTAGCTAATCAAATGTGTTTTTCAATTCAGTAGTTGCATCGTGGCCTGGTTTTGGTAACTCAGACGCCCAGCAATGAAGGAGGCTACAGATAGTGGTGGACACTGCCCAATCCATCACAGTACTGACCTGCCCACCATCGCAGGTCCATCACAGTACTGACCTGCCCACCATCGAAGGTCCATCACAGATACTGACCTGCCCACCATCGAAGGTCCATCACAGATACTGACCTCCCCACCATAGCAGGGATCTACAGGAGTCACTGCCTCAAAAAGGCAGCCGGCATCATCATAGACCCACACCACCCTGGCCACGTTCTCATCTCCCTGCTACCACGGGGAAGAAGGTACAGGAGCCTGAAAACCGTGACCTCCAGGTTCAAGAACAGCTTCTTCCCACCAACCATCAGGCTCTTGAACTCGAACGCCCAGCAATGAAGGAGACTACAGATAGTGGTGGACACTGCCCAGTCCATGTGGAGTAGGGAGGTATAGACATGGAGACTTGCATTGAAAGTGGTCCCTGAGTGTGTGGAGCTAAACGTGTAATTGCCGCGTTGAACTCTGCCTGTGAAGTACATTTGCAATGAAACGTGGAATCAACAGCCTGGTAAAGGAATTGAACTGATCTCCACTTTGTCTCCTGTCCCATAAACCACGGTGTGAAGATGTTTCCACCCCAGCTGAATGAGGAAGCAAGGATGGGCAAGGTTTACAACATTGTTCCACACTGCTATAAATATCAGCAATGAAGCGTGTGCATTATTAATGCACAGCCCTCCATTCCCATTGTCAGTTTGCAGTTTGCACATTTTGTTTAAGCAATCACATTGTGGCCTTATCTCAATATTGTACCTTCATCTACATTAATGCTCATTGCAGAAAGAAAAAATCTTGTCATTATCTGTGAAAGAATAAATCAAAGTGAAATATTTCAGCCTCAGATTAAATTTGCAGTTTACCAGGTCACTCATCAATGTCATTCAGCATCGTATGGAGTCAGGTATTATCATTCTCATTTCAGTGGTGAAACCGGCTCCAGTTCTGTGTGTGTGCGAGTGTTCAAATCCACGGCTCAGTGCTTGATTTAAACACAGGTTGGATAACATAGAAACATAGACAATAGGTGCAGGAGTAGAGGCCATTCGGCCCTTCGAGCCTGCACCGCCATTCAATATGATCATGGCTGATCATCCAACTCAGTATCCCATCCCTGCCTTCTCTCCATACCCCCTGATCCCTTTAGCCACAAGGGCCACATCTAACTCCCTCTTAAATATAGCCAATGAACTGTGGCCTCAACTACCTTTTGTGGCAGATAATTCCACAGATTCACCACTCTCTGTGTGAAAAATGTTTTTCTCATCTCGGTCCTAAAAGATTTCCCCCTTTTCCTTAAACTGTGACCCCTTGTTCTGGACTTCCCCAACATCGGGAACAATCTTCCTGCATCTAGCCTGTCCAACCCCTTAAGAATTTTGTAAGTTTCTATAAGATCCCCCCTCAATCTTCTAAATTCTAGCCTTGGGATTGACTTTAATCCAACTAGCCAACGACATTTCATGAGTTCATTTGGCCCATTTACTTGCCCACTCTTTCCTGATTACTTTATATTCCCAGTGTGGTATATTCCGAGTCAATGTGGTATATTTCTGGTCAATGTGGTATATTCCGAGTCAGTGTGTTTTGGAGAGAGGGGCAAGGTCTTCATCCAGTAAACCATTAGAGAGTTGGAAGTTAAACCCTGTCTCAGTTTAACTGGCAACTCCTAACTCTGTGATAAGCATCTGGCCAGGTACATATTGAGGAGTATCCTTGTTCTTCATTGTTTGTCACCTTCACCTGCAGGCTGTGGAATATGGCCATGTTATAGGACGGGGCAAGACATAAAGTTGCAGAAGAATCCCATGGGACCGGCAGCATGTGTGGAGGGGAATGGGCAGAGGACGTTGTGGTCAGGACCCTTCTTCAGTCTGATGAAGAACTGATGAAGGATCAATGTACAGAAGGGTCTTGGTCCAAAAACACCACCTTTCCATTTCCCTCCAACAGATGCTGCCTGGCCCGCTGAGTTCCTCCAGCACTTTGTGCTTTGCACAAGATTCCAACATCTGCAGTTTCTTGTCTCCACACTAGAGGAAGGGTGGGGTTGTGTTGGAGAGAGTGCGGAGAAGATTGTGTGAGGCAGCATCTATGGAGCGAAGGAATAGGTGACGTTTCGGGAAACTCAGCGGGTGAGGCAGCATCTATGGAGCGAAGGAATAGGTGACGTTTCGGGTCGAGACCCTTTCGGGTCTCGACCCGAAATGTCGCCTATTCCTTCGCTCCACAGATGCTGCCTCACCCGCTGAGTTTCTCCAGCATTTTTGTCTACCTCCGATTTTTCCAGCATCTGCAGTTCTTTCTTAAACAAATTATTTTTTTTACGTACTCATTTCAGAGCTCACTAGTGGCGACCACTTTGTTTTCCCTGTGGAAATAATATTTATGCTTCTAATAAGAGAGTGCGGAGAAGATTCACCAAGATGCTGCCTCCATGGTTGGTTGGGTGGGGGGGGGGGTGGAGGGGGGGGGGGTGAGATTGGACAGGCTGGGCCAAAGCGATGATGTGACAGAACTATATCAAGTTATAGAGGGCATGGATAGAGCAGGCACATCTTTGTTTTCCTCTGACCGTGATATCTAAGACAAGAGATCGTGGATTTAAGGTCAGATGAAGACACTTTAAAAGGGATTGGCGATGGAAAGGTTATTTTTACACCAAGAATAATTTATTCCTAGAACTTGCTGCCAGAGAAGATGGTGGAGCCAGATATAATAATTACATTTAAGAGACATTTCAGCAGGTACTTAAGAAGACAAGTCATAGAAGGATACAGACTTAATGTGGGCAAACGAGATTAGTGGAGAAGGTCATGATGAGTGTGCGGGGACAAAAGGTTCGTTTCTGTTCTGCACGGCCCTGTCACCCGACAACATTTACATCCAAGGATTGAATAATAAAACACGGTAAAATGGCAGAGACACCTTGAGGAGATTTGTTCAGTGAGCGAGGTTACAGACTTTTAAAGGTAATCGATCCCAGTGGGATCAATTACTGCTCCTTCCATCGACTCCATCTACACCGCACGCCGCCTCGGCAAGGCCAGCAACATAATCACGGACCAGTCTCACCCCCCCGCCACTCCCTCGTCTCCCCTCTCCCATCAGGCAAAAGGTACAGAAGTGTGAAAACGCACACCTCCAGATTCAGGGACAGTTTCTTCCCAGCTGTTATCAGGCAACTGAACCATCCTACCACAACCAGAGAGTGGTTCTTGGTTTCTTGGTCCTCCAAAATATTCCAAATGGAATTTAAACTGGAGGTGGTGGAGTGGTGGTGGTGCTGAACTACTATCTACCTCATTGGTGACCCTCGGACTATCCTTGATCAGACTTTGCTGGCTTTACCTTGCACTGAACGTTATTCTAGTATTGTGTATCTGTACACTGTGAATGGCTCGATTGTAATCATGTATTGTCTTTCCGCTGACTGGTTAGCGCGCAACAAAAGCTTTTCACTGTACCTCGGTACACCTGACAATAAACTAAACTAAACTGAAACTGAAACTGAAACTGAACTTAGCACAACCACAACGCACATCTCTGATCCCAGAGATTTGGGATCAAAAATGTACATATCAAACGTCAAATTAGCCTCATAAAACCTTGATAAAATGAACTGTTAAATCTCCGCCAATCATGCTATTTCACAGCAGTCCAATCCCCATAGTGTGATAGGTTTAGCAAAATGCTGGAGCATCAGTGGGTCAGGCAGCATCTGTGGAGGGAATAGACAGATAATGCTCTGGGTCAGGTCCCTTCTCCACTACCAGGAAGGGCCCGACCCAAAATGTCATCAGTCCATTCCCTCCACCGACGCTGGCTGCCTGACCCGCTGAGTTCCTCCAGCATTTGTGGGGGTTTTCTTGCCGAAGATTCCAGCATCTGCAGTTCTTTCTGTCTATTTTCTTGTGTAAGCAATGCTTTAAAACTTGTACCATATGGGAGTCACAAATTTAAAACCATACAAGCCAGTAGCATTAGCATTAATAGGTGAAGCAAGTGTGGATTTGGGAGATAAGTGATTAAGAATATAAAATACAATGAATAACAACTTTTTTTAATTGCACCCCTTCCTGTACTAGCATGCCCACACCCTCCAGTGCAATAAACTACCTTCTCATTAGAAGACTTCATGGATAATTGCAATGGTTTATTTCCTATCCAGTGTGCTGGGTTCTCAGATGGTGAGATTTTTAGCTTTGCCAAGTTTCTTGTGACGGTCCGTTAACCGACTACTTCACCGAGCAATTGAACTTAACAGGATTTTTTGACGTAGACAAACATGCTGGGGAAACTCAGCGGGTGAGGCAGCATCTATGGAGCGAAGGAATAGGTGACGTTTCGGGTCGAGACCCGGAAGGGTCTCGACCCGAAACGTCGCCTATTCCTTCGCTCCATAGATGCTGCCTCACCCACTGAGTTTCCGGAAGGGTCTCGACCCGAAACGTCACCTATTCCTTCGCTCCATAGATGCTGCCTCACCCACTGAGTTTCCGGAAGGGTCTCGACCCGAAACGTCACCTATTCCTTCGCTCCATAGATGCTGCCTCACCCGCTGAGTTTCTCCAGCATTTCTGTCTACCTTCGAATTTTCCAGCATCTGCAGTTCTTTCTTAAACAAATGATTTTTTTTGACGTACTCATTTCAGAGTTCACTAGTGGCGGCCACTTTGGTTTCGCTGTGTAGATAATATTTATGCTTCTAATAATAAATAGAAAGCTCTGAAGGGAATTGCAGGGGGGATTAAGGCGCAGGGATTGTGCACAAACGTTCCTCCTGCATTTCTGATCCCCGGAGAAAATGAGTCAATGTGACAGTTCCTTCCACATTTCCCCCCAGTCTTTTCCCGAACATCTTGCATTTCACTTGACCTCTCATGTTACTCATTATTTTTCCACCTGAGTGTCAGTTATTTGGCTCTAGGCGAGCGGGAACGCAGAGATTCAAGTCCATAAGTCAAAGCAGGTCAAGTATTCACATACAAGGAATTTGCCTTGGTGCTCCGCCCACAAGTAACAACATGACATACAGTGACAGTTACAAATGACTCAGAAAACACTAAACATTAATAATAATAAAACATTAATGATAAAGCACCATTGATCAAGCATGTGAACCAACAAAATACCAGATCAAAAGGAGGCTACAGATTTTTTGCTGTTGAGTAGAGCAACTACTCGTGGATAAAAACTGTTTTTATGTCTGGCTGTGGCAGCTTTGACAGTCCGGAGTCGCCTTCCAGAGGGAAGTGATTCAAAGAGTTTGTGGCCAGGGTGAGAGGGGTCAGAGATGATCTTGCCCGCTCGCTTCCTGGCCCTTGCAGTGTACAGTTCATCAATGGAGGGAAGGTTGCAGCCAATAACCTTCTCAGCTGATCGGACGATTCGCTGCAGCCTCCAGATGTCGTTATTCTCTCCATGTTACACATATCTGATATTAAACTCATGTATGTCAGTCATTAATATTTCAATAATTCTTCCAGAGAGTCAGGGACAGATGATGCCATCAATACAAACACACATCATTCGCAATCATTCACTTCACCTGACATGCTTCATCTTGATTATTCCGATCTGTAATCCATTCGTGGATGAACAATTACTTGGTTGTGTTCATCTGTGTCTTAAGCAAGGTTAAACGTTTTGATCTTGTGTTGGAACTGGATTGTGCTTTTGCATTTACGCTCTGTTTTTTTAATCAGAAATATGAAAGATCAAATACCGAAAGGCGATAGTTTTGAGTTCAAAAACACGACTGTGTTGAAAGTGCCGAGAAATGAGCAAACCACTAAAAGATTACAAAAGGCATAATCACCGAGGGTAATGAACATAACATATTGACCAATGTTACATCCATTAAACAGCTGAAATTGTTTATGGATTTGCATTGACTGGGTTGTCTCTGGGTTGTACATTAAAGGGCGATAAATGAAGGCGCAACAATTCTCAGCGAAGGATCAGGACCGTCTGAAATATATGGATGGTTTTCCAAACCTGCGCGGCAGGAGATGGGAGTTAAGTTAAGATTTAAAACGCGTTCATGCAGAAACACTGGTTTTGTGAGAATGACCTCAATGTTGTTAGCAAAACATTGCCGCCACTTTAATCCAAACCAGCTGATGGGGCAGAGCCTGGGTCGGTGTATAAATTCCACGTAGACAAAGAATTGCTGGATGAACAGAAGATCAGTGGACACAGAGACAGAGTCACAGAGACACAGAGACACAGGGACACAGAGACACAGAGAGACAGAGTCACAGAGACACAGAGACACAGGGTCACAGAGACACAGAGACACAGAGTCACAGAGTCACAGAGACACAGGGTCACAGAGACACAGAGTCACAGAGACACAGAGACACAGAGTCACAGAGTCACAGAGAGACAGAGACACAGGGACACAGGGACACAGAGACACAGAGTCACAGAGACACAGAGACACAGAGTCACAGAGACACAGAGACACAGAGACACAGAGTCACAGTGACACAGTCACAGAGACACAGAGTCACAGAGTCACAGTCACAGAGACACAGAGTCACAGACACAGAGACACAGAGACACAGAGACACAGAGTCACAGGGACACAGAGTCACAGACACAGAGACACAGAGTCACAGAGTCACAGACACAGAGACACAGAGACACAGAGACACAGTCACAGGGTCACAGAGACACAGGGTCACAGAGACACAGAGACACAGAGACACAGAGACACAGTCACAGAGACACAGAGTCACAGAGTCACAGAGTCACAGAGACACAAGGTCACAGAGACAACATGTTTCTGTAGTGATTAAACTCTTCACGATGTTTAAAAAGCACCCCCCCCCCCCCTCACCCCCGCTCCATTTTAAAAGAATATACCCAACACCAAATGGAGGACCTCAGCAGGTCAGACAGCATCTGCGGAGGGAATGGACAAACTGAATCAGTCTGAAGAAGGGTCCTGCCCTGAAATATATATCATCAGCCCATTCCCTTCCCCGGGTGCTCCCTGACCGACTGAGGTCCTCTCACATTTTGTGTTTAGACATTAGAAATACAGTGTGGAAACAGGCCCTTTGGCCCACCGAGTCCGCGCCAAGCAAGCACTAACACTATCCTACACACTAGGGACAATTTTTACAATTTACAGAAGCCAATTAACCTACAAACCTGTCCATCTTTGGAGTGCAAGACTAAACCAGAGAAAACCCACACGGTCACAGTGGGAACGTATAAACTCCGTACAGACAGCGCCTGAGGTCAGGATTGAACCCGGGTCACTGGCGCTGTGAGGCAGCAACTGTACCGCTGGGCCACCGTGCTCAACATTCCAGCATCTGTAGCTCCATGTATCTCAACGCTTCACTAACGTGTGTCAACTGTGACCAGGAAGTATCCAACGCTGGCATAAGATGCTGAGTGCCCACCAACAGGAGGATTATTTCCGCAGTTGATCCCTTGCTGATTTCTATCGCGATGCTGCCATTAAATTTCCCATCCTGCTCTTCATCCATCCTTCACAATAAAAGACATGAAGTGCTGGAGTAACTCAGCGGGTCAGGCAGCATCTGTGGAGAACATGGATAGGTGACGTTTCACAGAGTGCTGGAGTAACTCAGCGGGTCAGGCAGCATCTGTGGAGAACATGGATAGGTGACGTTTCACAGAGTGCTGGAGTAACTCAGTGGGTCAGGCAGCATCTGTGGACAACATGGATAGGTGACGTTTCACAGAGTGCTGGAGTAACTCAGCGGGTCAGGCAGCATCTGTGGAGAACATGGATAGGTGACGTTTCACAGAGTGCTGGAGTAACTCAGCGGGTCAGGCAGCATCTGTGGAGAACATGGATAGGTGACGTTTCACAGAGTGCTGGAGTAACTCAGCGGGTCAGGCAGCATCTATGGAGCTAAGGAAATAGGCAACGTTTCGGGTCGAAACCCTTCCGGGTTTCGGCCCGAAACGTTGCCTATTTCCAGAAGGGTTTCAGCTCGAAACGTTGCCTATTTCCTTCACTCCATAGATGCTGCTGCACCATAACTCAGCGGGTCAGGCAGCATCTGCGGAGAACATGGATAGGTGACGTTTCACAGAGTGCTGGAGTAACTCAGCGGGTCAGGCAGCATCTGTGGAGAACATGGATAGGTGACGTTTCACAGAGTGCTGGAGTAACTCAGCGGGTCAGGCAGCATCTGTGGAGAACATGGATAGGTGACGTTCTGATCAGGACCACTCTTCAGAGCATCTCCAATTGTTTTTTGTATCTCCATCCTTTACTTTGTTCCCATTCTTTTAAATTTAGTTTATAAATAACTTGTTTCCTTTTTCAAAGCATTATCAGAGCTTGAGATTCTAACAATTATGCAAATCATGTTGACATTGAAAATTGAAAGCTACTTACAAGATTTGTCTGAGTCGAAGAGGAAATGAGAACTGACTGATGCCTGGAGAAGACAATATCCTGCATTGTGTTTTCATTATATATCTGAGAACCTCCTACATGAATCCATCTGATGGAACAATTATGGTTGCACCTGACAATGTAATAACTAGGAACTGTTTCAGCACTTTGAGGAAACAACATGTATTTTGAGCATTGAGTTCCATTAAAGGTGGCTGTAGTCCAAAGTCAGTCAGGAATTTTCCCTGAGGCATCTCCAATAATCATCTGAGTTCCGACACAGCAATTTCCCGGTGAATCTGGATTATCTCAAGATTCAAGAGTGTGGAATGGTCACCTGTACCAGAACGGAACGATGTTCTCCACAGATGCTGCCTGACCCACTGAGTTACTCCAGCACTCTGTGTCTTTCTTTGTAAACCAACATTTGCAGTTCTTTGTTTCTCCATTGTGTTGCACCTTTGCTAATTTTTATAACACAAGCCTCTTTTTGTTTCCTTTCCACAGAGAGTGGTGAATCTGTGGAATTCTCTGCCACAGAAGGTAGTTGAGGCCACAGTTCATTGGCTGGATTTAAGAGGGAGTTAGATGTGGCCCTTGTGGCTAAAGGGATCAGGGGGTATGGAGAGAAGGCAGGTACAGGATACTGAGTTGGATGATCAGCCATGATCATATTGAATGGTGGTGCAGGTTCGAATGGCCGAATGGCCTACTCCTGCACCTATTTTCTATGTTTCTATGTTTCCTGATTACAAACACTTCTTATGAATAGGTTTCTACAGACTATCCCCCGCATTATTGAGTGCACATTGGCCGACACATACACTCGGTTACAACATCAAAGCACATTTTACAAACAGGAGCATTTGTCGTGTTTCCCCAAACATAAGGTTCATCTTCACATAATCGGATGCAGAGAACCAAACGTCTCCTGGCTCCATAACATAGAAAACATAGAAACATAGACAATAGGTGCAGGAGTAGGCCATTCGGCCCTTCACTGCCATTCTATATGATCATCCAATATCAGTACCCCGTTCCTGCAATTTGTCCTTATACCTTGATTCCGCTAGCCCCAAGAGCTCTATCTAACTGTCTCTTGAAAACATGCAGTGACTTGGCCCCCACCGCCTTGTGTGGCAGGGAATTCCGATAAATATTGGAATTATGCAAGGCTTTCTCCTAACTAGATAATTCTTCTACCAACAAGCAGTTTGTTTTAAAGGGAGCATTAGTTCCAGTGGCAGAAGCCGGTGAGAGGGAAACGCGCTTGGTCTCATGGATTTGCCGAGTGTGCAATGTAACACGGGGGGAACTGTGCCTGCCTCTCGTTCCACAGGCCAGTGCGTGCGGACGCCACAACTTCAAGCCACATCACACATCGCTCCTTCCACCGCGATCTACATCACAACCCCACAAACCAGAAGGGGCTCAAGAGGCACGGCTTTTTGTTGCAGATAGCTCTTTAAATAAAATAAACCAAAAGGCATAAATCATAGTTGAAGGGTTGATTCATGCTTCAAAGTGATATAAATGTTGGTGGAATCTCACAAAGGACTCAGGGAATGCAAATAATGTTGCATCATTTAGAGAAAGGAAACGTTGTCCTGAATAGGTTCCTGTCCCATTAGACAATAGGTGCAGGAGGAGGCCATTCAGCCCTTCGAGCCAGCACCGCCATTCAATGTGATCATGACTGATCATCCACAATCAGTACCCCATTCCTGCCTTCTCCCCATATCCCCTGACTCTGCTATCTTTAAGAGCCCTGTCTAGCTCTCTCTTGAAAGTCTCCAGAGAACCGGCCTCCACCGCCCTCTGAGGCAGAGAATTCCACAGACTCACAACTCTCTGTGTGAAAAAATGGTTCCTCATACCTGTTCTAAATGGCTTACCCCTTATTCTTAAACTGCTGCCTCTAGTGTGTCCAAACCTTTAATAATCTTATATGTTTCAATAAGATACCCTCTCATCCTTCTAAATTCCAGAGTATACAAGCCCAGTCGACCCGAAACTTCACCTATTCCTTCGCTCCAAAGATGCTGCCTCAACCGCTGAGTTTCTCCAGCATTCTCCAGCAGACGGCGCAATGGGCTAAGTGTTCGGCTGGAGACCGGAAGGTAGCCGGTTCGAATCCCGCTTGGAGTGCATACTGTCGTTGTGTCCTTGGGCAAGACACTTCACCCACCTTTGCCTGTGTGTGAATGTGTGTGTGTGTGAGTGATTGGTGGTGGTCGGAGGGGCCGTAGGCGCAGATTGGCAGCCACGCTTCCGTCAGTCTGCCCCAGGGCAGCTGTGGCTACAGAAGTAGCTTACCACCACCGAGTGTGACTGAGGAGTGAATGAATAATGCGATGTAAAGCGCCTTGAGTATTCTAGAAAGGCGCTATATAAATCCCATCCATTATTATTATTATTACCTTCGATTTTTTTCCAGCATCTGCAGTTCTTTCTTAAACATCAAGGGTTAAAATGAATGTTATGAACTGCATGTTATAAGCGACTGGCCAAGCTGAATGGTATTAAATGGTTTGAGAATACCTAACTATGAATCAGCAACCCCTAATTCCATTCTGAACCAAGGAAGGAAGCATGAAAATCAAATGACATTTGAAAGTTCAGGATCTCCATTGTTGTCATGGAGCAATGCTGCAGTGTATTATCAAAGGTGATTTGATATTGTGTTAAACAGGGCTGAACAAAATTGTGACCTTTCTGAATAGCTTGAAGTGGGAATTGAAAGTCATGAAGCCTGATCACAAATATACACAAACATGAGTTTCAGGAATTATTGACTGAACTTTATCGCTGAATCCGCCATTTCCACGGAAACCGCAGCAAGATGTTTAAAATGGCCTCTGCTCACCCTTCGATGCCCAGCACACACTGTGAGCAGTTCCAGCACGGAGTAGGTTTCATACAACTTGGAAAGTTGAGGGCCTGTCCCACGTAGGCGATTTTTTTTCGGCGCCCATCATAGTCGCAGCAGGTGGCCGAAAATGTTCAACATGCTGAAAATCCAGCGGCGAGCAGAAAAATGTACCACTCTTTGGGCAACTACTCACGACCATACATAGAAACATAGAAAATAGGTGCAGGAGTAGGCCATTCGACCCTTCGAGCCTGCACCGCCATTCAATATGATCATGGCTGATCATCCAACTCAGTATCCCGTACCTGCCTTCTCTCCATACCCCCTGATCCCTTTAGCCACAAGGGCCACATCTAACTCCCTCTTAAATATAGCCAATGAACTGGCCTCAACTACCTTCTGTGGCAGAGAATTCCACAGATTCACCACTCTCTGTGTGAAAATTTTTTTTCTCATCTCGGTCCTAATAGATTTTCTCCTTATCCTTAAGCTGTGACCCCTAGTTCTGGACTTCCCCAACATCGGGAACAATCTTCCTGCATCTAGCCTGTCCAACCCCTTAAGAATTTTGTAAGTTTCTATAAGATCCCCCCTCAATCTTCTAAATTCTAGCAAGTACAAGCCGAGTCTATCCAGTCTTTCTTCATATGAAAGTCCTGACATCCCAGGAATCAGTCTGGTCACCCCGCCACATGTCGCCTGTACGGTGGTGAGCAGTCGCCCAAAGAGTCGTACCTTTCTCTGGTCGCCGCTGGATTTTCAACCTTTTGAAAATTTTCATCCAAATGCTGCGACTATGACGGGTGCCGGCAATTCGCCGAAAGAAATGGCGTAAGTGGGACAGGCCCTTTACAGCCTTGCAGGGTCTTCAGTCCATAGTACCAGTGCTGTCCCTTTAAAATGGTGCCCATGCAGGTTTCCCACACTACCCTGCTATCTGTCCACAACTTTACACAGTCTTAGAGATCATGGTCTAGCCAGGCCTTTCAGCCCAACTCATTCATGTTAGCCAAGATGCCCCATCTATGCTGGTTCCATTTGCCCATATTTGGCCCATATCCCTCACAACCTTTCCAATCTGTGTACCTGTCCAGGTAGTCTTTTAATGGTTGTTCACAAAAAGCTGGAGAAGCTCAGCGGGTGCAGCAGCATCTATGGAGCGAAGGAAATAGGCAACGTTTCGGGCCGAAACCCTTCTTCAGACTGATGGGGGGGGTGGGGGGACGGGGAGAAGAAAGGAAAAAGGTGGAGGAGCCTGAAGGCTGGGGGATGGGAGGAGACAGCAGGGACTAACAAAATTGGGAGAATTCAATGTTCAATCCCCCAGGATACAGACTCCCCAAGCGGAATATGAGGTGCTGTTTTAATGGTTGTTGTTGCTCCTGCTTCAACTACCTCCTCTCGCAGCTCGTTCCATACACAAGCTCCTGCTTTAATATACCCACATCTCCCGCCTATCACTATATTTGGAATCAGCTTCCCCTCGTCTTTTCAAATGGGACATACAGTTGTTGATCGGTTTGCCCCAAGAATAGACTCCTTTTCTAGTTTAGTTCAGTATAAAGATACAGCATACAGGCCCTGTGGCCCACCGAGTCTGTGGTGACCAGCGATCCCCGTACACTAGCACTAACTTACATACTAGAGATGATTTACAATTTTACCAAAGCCAATTAGCCTACAAACCTGTACGTCTTTGGCGCGTGGGAGGAAACCGGAGCACCCGGAGAAAACCCACTCATTTCACGGGGAGAGCGTACAAACTCCGTACAGACAGCACCCGTAGTCGGGATGGAACCCGGGTCTCTGGTGCTGTGAGGCAGCAACTCTACCACTGCGCCACCGTGCCGCCCTTCTAATCGATGAATACCTTTTTATTATCGAGACGATAACTAACAGCTCACTGGACAAAGTACCATTAAACTGGGGAGAGCGCAGAGATGGTTTACAAGGAATAAGGCTCACTTGGGTCAAAGTTGGATCAAACTGCTGTGACATTGTTATCATCGTGAACTCTCTGCAGAACCAGCAAACTCACAGTGCCAGCCAGCTCATTGTTGGCAGCTGCCTAATTAATATGAATGATCAAATTACTTGTTTAATAAAATGAACATTTTATTTTGATGAAATACATTTCCTCGACTCTGTTAATCATCGGGTTATTCAATAAAACTGATCGAGGTTGAACGACGTTATTGTTCAGCAAGTCCCTGGGAAAACAGTCTGGAGAAGGGTTTCGACCCGAAACGTCACCCATTCCTTCTCTCCAGAGATGCTGCCTGCCCCTGCGAGTTACTCCAGCATTCTGTGCCTGCCTGGGAAAGCAGTGTTGGCGGTTCTGATTGAGTGACTACGTGAAGAACCCGCTCAGCGCGCATGCGCGACATTAACGCCAGCAGTACAACAGCGGCTGCAGCGGGAGTTAGGCGCTCCCGCTACAGAATGAAACGGACCGTCAGGTGAGTACCCTGAGGTCGGGTTTCCATTACAGGGGAGCCTTTTCTGCTTGTGTTTTACAGGCAGAGAAAAAGGCTCTGGAACAAAACTGTCCCCCGTTCGAGGCAGGTGTTTTACCGAATTCGGACGGGCGTCTCTCCACCCGCACGGGGGGAGAGAGAGCCGCCTGAGCCGCTGGAGCGGCTCTCGGAGCAGGTGCCTGTGAGACGCGCTGCTTGAGGGGCGCTCTCGCTTCTACAAGGCACAAAAGCTCTAGAAGAACCTGTCCCCCGCTCGACTCCAGCGGAGGAGCGTTCCATTGCAGGGGGGGCAGCAACAGGCGGTAGGAATTACCGGGTCCGGTGTTCCGCTATTCCCCGACACCGTGCCGAGCCCAGCCCGCTAGTACCTGAGCAGCGGGCTGGATGCATAGCCAGCCGAAGAGGCATCCGGCCGGTAGCTTCCGACATCGGAGGGGACGTCTCTCCACCCGCATGGGAGAGAGACAGCCGCCTGAGCCGCTGGAGCGGCAGGCGGCAGGACCGCTCATAGAGCGCTCCACCATCCCCGACACCGAGCCAAGCCCAGTCCCGCTAAACGCCTGAACAGCGGACTGGGGGGAAATAAAATCCACCAGGAAAACCAACCAGCCGGTGTTTCCCGATTCGTCGGACGGGGACATGTCTCCACCTAAACGAAGGAGAGACAGCCGCCTGAGCTGCATCCAACGGCTCTTGGAGCAGCTCCAGCGGGATGCGCAGAAAGAGCGCTCTCGCGGAGGGAGATCAGGCACCCCCTCCACAGTGTCTTGTGCACTGCCCTCTGCTCCCTCATTACTGGAGGCTAGCATTGGTGACCAGGGCTGGGCTGGTCTGGAACAGGGGCTGGCGGACGAGATCGGGAGTATGCAAGGGGTGCAGGAGCAGGAAGTGCTGCTGGGTGTGATGGACCGCTATGTAGCAACCCCACGTGATGGAAGACCGCTGGAACCGAAACACGGCCAGCATAAATCATCTCTCGAATAAGCCCTTGCAGGAAGGTGCTTTCTGAGGCACTAGATCTTTACACAGCACCAGAGAACTGTGAGGCCTCAGAGTGCTGACTGTGAACAGCCAAATCTGGGGGCACGTGGGGTCACACATTCGTAACCATGAACTCAAGCTACAGCGGATCCTAAGGCTCCTGACATTGGCCATCACAGCCTTTGCTCGTTCTGTGGACAGCACGGAGATGGATACCTGCCAGCAGGATGTACTGGCATTGATGTGCAACACTCAGTTTGAAACTTCCGGCGGGAAATCATAAGACCTGCCCTCAATCCCAAATTCGCTGGGTTATGCAAAGCCCCAGCTGCAGAGACGGACGCTCTGTTATTCGGGAAGGACCTCACCAAAAAGGTAAGGGACATGGAAGAGGCATCGAAAACTTTCAGCCTCATGAGGGCAGGCCCCGGGACGAGCAAACCAAGACCTACAATACCCAAGCGGCAGCACCCCACGGCATCCACCAGTCGACGTCCTCAATATGGGACTGGTGAAAGCTCGGGGACCGCATTTATCCCCAAAGATCTTTTTTAGATCAGGGCCCAGAGCGGACCCCATGGAAAATGCGCCACCCCCCAACATCGCCAGCACGTCAGACAAGCAAAGCCTTCAAGAACATGAGAAAACAGAAGAAACCCCAATAACCATGGAGGTAGGTGGGTCTGGTTCCTGCCAGCATATAGAGTAAGGGTTCTTTACTAACAGGGGGGAGATTACACTTGTTCAAAGAAGCATGGGGTACTGTCACGAGTGACAAGTATATACTCAACAACATTAGTGGATATGAAATACAATTCATGTCAGAAAAATCGCCGCCAGTTCAACATTGGGCCCAAAGGGTATTTTCTCCCTCCGTCAAAGAGAAACGTGAGGGACAAGCTGAACTGGTGAGACTTATCACAAAGGGGGTCATCGAAAAGACCAAACATGAACCTTTGGGATTTGTATCGAATATATTCACTAAAACCAAAAAAGATGGTGGATGTCGCATCATCATTGATTTAACATCACTAAATAAGTTTGTTAAGTATATACATTTCAAAATGGAGACATTTGTTACTGCCAAACAACTGATTTCCAAAGGATACTTCATGGCAAGCATTGATCTCAAAGATGCTTACTATCTAGTACCCATACACAAGGATCATCGCAGATACCTAAAATTTATCTGGATGGGACAGCTATGGCAGTACAAAGCATTGCCCAATTTTCTAACTTCAGTCCCAAGATTATTCACCAAAATATTGAAACCAGCCATGGCAATACTAAGAAAACAAAAACATATTGTCATGGCATATCTGGATGATATTCTGATAGTAGGGGAAAACGATGGAATTGGCTGTGGCAGCAGTATCAGCTACAAAACAGCTCCTCGAAACTCTGGGGTTCGTCTTACATCCAGATAAATCTAAGTTGAAGCCATCCACTATCATGGACTACCTGGGCTTCACAATTAACTCAGTCCATATGACTGTTACCTTGCCAAAGGCAAAAATGGTTGAATTAGCACAATCATGCAACAATTTAATGGTCAACGAGCGACCAACTATTCGACAAGTAGCAAGAGTAATTGGGGAAATTGTAGCAGCATTTCCGGCTACACAATTCGGACCTTTGCACTATCAAAATTTACAGAGAGCAAAGGTACAGGCACTAAAACGACATACAGGTCACTATGATCGTGTCATGAAATTACCCACTGAAGCAATATCAGAGCTACAGTGGTGGGCAGAAAACATTTGGCATAGTTTCAGCCCTATCATCATCACTAACCCTACTTTAGTTATTCAAACAGATGCCAGTGCTCAGGCTGGGGAGCGACTAACTCCATATCCAGCACAGGTGGTAGATGGACTAACCTAGAGTTATCATTACTACTTACACTGGGCATTAACTATCTAGAGATGTTGGGCGCCTTTTATGGTTTAAAAGCATATGTATCTAATATGCAGCACTTGCATGTTCGGTTACAAATTGATAATACTATGGTGGTGGCTTATATTAGCCATATGGGCGGCATAAAATCGTTATCATGCAACAAATTGGTCAACATGATTTGGCAAGGGTGTGTCGAAAGACATATTTGGCTATCAGCTACTTACCTACCAGGTAAGTTAAACACCCATGCCATGAGAAAATTAAACTCCTGGGTTGCAGGTTTTGAACAGACCTTACCTGGAACTAGGATTGTCCGAACAAACCATCACCACCATGTCGGCATCCCTTCGAACATCCAACAAGAGGCAGTACTTAACCAGCATCAAAAAATGGGAGAAGTACTGCCAGGAAACAGACGCAACAACCAGCGCCAGGACAACAGGCGAAGGGATCCCATCCACTGGTGGTAAAACTGATGAAGGGCATTTACAATATCAAGCCCCCTAAGCCCAGGTATACCCATATTTGGGATATCAGTGGTCCTGACATACCTCAGGGAATGGCCACCAGCCAGATCCCTCGGCCTCAAGCAAGCTACACTAAAGACGCTCATGTTGATGGCACTTGTATCCGCTCAGAGGGTCCAGTCACTACACAAGTTGAGGCTGGACAACATGGTGACCACCCCAGATCAGATCACATTCATCATACAGTGTCTGGTGAAACAAAGCAGGCCAGGAACAGCTAATCCAGTAGTGGTATTCCGGGCCTACCCACCAGAGCCACGGTTGTGTGTGGTGACCCATCTACAACATTACATAGACACAACCCACAATATCAGAGGGAGTGAAAAAGCCTTATGGGTCAGCCACAAGAAACTTCGTGGCCGGGTAACGAGCCAAACCATTTCAAGATGTCTCAAACAGGTACTGAAGGCTGCCGGAATAGATACTAATACATTTAAAATCTCATTCCACTAGGGCAGCATCTACATCAACGGCCGAGAGAATGGACGTACCGGTTGACCATATTCTGAATACAGCAGGATGGTCGAGGGAAACGACATTCAGAACTTTTATAACAAGCCGTTGACGAAACCTGATTTATTTGCAGAGAAAATATTACAAGCTGCAAATATTTAATTTAAGCCCGGAGGAGCAATTTATTTTGTTATTGTTAAAAAAATACCTTTTTTGTTTCTCGAAAAACAGATTCATTGGTTGATTACGATAACACTTCCTCCCTCAAGAACTTCGGCAGTGAGTGAAATAAAACTGTTACACGGTTTGAAATCACAGAGCTTTGAAGTCTTCACGTAGTCACTCACGTGACTCCGAAGTAAAATAGTAAGATTAAACGAGAACTTACCAGTTTGAAGTTTGATCTGTATTTTATGAGGAGTTACGATGAGGGATTACGTGCCCTCCGCTCCCACCCTCATTGTATGGATCAAACTAATAACTGATGTCTCCTTTTCTTTACTATGTTTACTTCAAATAACTGTGTCTATCTGTGATTCCACACCGCTGCTTGGAAGTATGCCGCGCATGCGCGCTGAGGGGGTTCTTCACGTAATCCCTCATCGTAACTCCTCATAAAATACAGATCAAACTTCAAACTGGTAAGTTCTCGTTTAATCTTACTATTAACACTGCCCAGCCTGGCCCAGTAAACAGTGGTTTTAAAAGGTGAAGGATATTAACACTGGTAAGCGGGAGATAGATGCTTCCTTGGTTTAGTGTGAAGGTACAGAGTGGAAACAGGTCCCTTGGTCCACACTGACCAGCGATCACCCGTTCACACTAGTTCCATGTTATCCCACTTACTCATCCAATCCACCACACATTAGGGACAATTTACAGAGGGCCGATTAACCTAGAAACCTGTACGTCTTTGTGATGTGGGAGGAAACTGCAGCACCCGGAGGAAACCCACGCAGTCACAAGGATAGAACGTGCAAACTCCACACAGTCAGGATCGCACCCGCGTCATTGGCGCAGCAAGGCAGCAGCACTACCCGCTGCGCCATCGTGCGCCACTCCTGACGTTCATGCATCGACTCCACTGATAGCAATGTAAAGTGAATTTGGGTTGAAAAACTATCAATGAACATCTGTAATCATTGCAGGAAACATCTGGAACCTTGTCCTCCACTATGCTCTCATCAACCGTACGAGCACGAGGAATATCAGATAATTCCGTCTTTAGAAAAGTATTTCTTGCATAAAAAATAGGGTGAAAAAAAAACTTGGTTTAAATAACCAGAAACACTCATATTTTGCAGAAAGTATTGTAGGTTTGGAACTGGCCATTAGTATTCCGAGTCGGAGACACTAATATGTTTCTCTGCAAGACAATGTATGTTATCAGGACCAACAGATGTCATCAATCATATCATATTGCAGCCTTCAAATGGCATATGGTTTCACTGGTAAATCCCCATTGCTGTAGTTCCCCATTCATCACCGCTTGCTTATTTGCATCACCAAAGTTTTCTCTTGTCATAGGATGAGCAGAATGACTGGATGTTGCCGTTGTTGTCATTAAAAGGGGCACCGCGTTCTCCATGCCGTCGTGCCTCGTTTATTTACACTAAAGCCCCTGTCCCACTGTACGAGTTTACCCAAGAGCTCTCCCGAGTTTAAAAAAAAAAATCAAACTCGTGGTAAGTACGTAGAATGTACGTAGCGGGTACGTCGGAGATCGGGATGTCTCTTAGCGGCTCGTAACGCTAACGGCAGGTACTCGGTAAACGCGGTAAGCTCGTGAAGTTTTTTCAACAGAGCGGAGAGGGTCCACGAGAGCCCCGAGTGCCTATGAGCGGCTATTACCGTAATTCTCCGAGTACGAATCGAGAAGCTCGGGAGAAACTCTTGAATTAGCTCGTACAGTGGGACAGGCCCATTACATTGGCCCATCATAATCAGGCATTTATTCACCTGGCTATCAGCTGCAAACACTGCTCATTACCAGGCGACAACATCTAGAATCTGCCCTCTTTATTCCAATAGTGGCTAGAATGTGCATCACCCATCCTTTTTAGTTTAGTTTAATTTAGAGATATGGCACGGAAACAGGCCCTTCGGCCCACCGAGCCCGTGCCAACCAGCGATCCCCGCACTCTAACACTATCCTACACACACTAGGTACGATTTACACTTATACCCAGCCAATTAACCTACAAACCTGTACGTCTTTGGCGTGTGGGAGGAAACCCAGGATCTCTGACAAAACCCACGCAGGTCACGGGGAGAACGTGCAAACTCCGTACAGACAGCACCCGTCGTCAGGATGGAACCCGGGTCTACTACCGCTGCGCCACCGTATATATTAAAGGGAACTTTCTCCAGAGATGTTGCCTGTCCCGCTGAGTTACTCCAACATTCTGTGTCTATCTTCGGTGTAAACCAGCATCTGCAGTTCCTTCCTACACATTTTGTCTACTATTCTGTGTTAAAGAGGAACAAGTACATTGGAGGAACAGCATCTCATATTTCGCTTGGACAGCTTACAGCCCAGTGGTATGATTTCTCTCACTTCAGGTAACCCCGGCATTCCTTCTCTCTCCATCCCTCCCCCACTCAAGTCGCACTATCTTCTCATTTTCACCCAACAAACAGCTTACAATGGCCTGTTTCCTTTATCATCGTTACATTTTTGTTGTTGCATATCTTTCATTCATTGTTCAGGGGTGGGAGGCTGCAACCTTCACGATGTCTGCCCTGTTTCGACAAATGCAATCAACCCGGCGTGCACAATCAAATGAGATCAAATAGAACACGTTGTCCTACAACTTTAGGCTGTGCACACCATACGCAAGAAGAAGATTCATTGTTCATTATCTACATCACCGTCTGGATCTCTTGTTTCTTTTTCCCTGACTCTCAGTCTGAAGAAAGGTCTCGACCCAAAACGTCACCCATTCCTTCTCTCCACAGATGCTGCCTGTCCTGCTGAGTTACTCCAGCTTTTTGTGTCTATCTTCGTTTTAAACCAGCATCTGCAGTTCCTTCCTGCACATTTTGTCTGCTGTACCGTTCTGTGTTGTGTGCCTCCCATCCGGGAGGTGCTACAGGTCTCTCCGTTGCTGGACCAGCAGGTTCAGGCACAGCTTCTTCCCTGCGGCTGTTACTTAATCCTGCACCTTGGTGATTGCCAGTCACCTCCCCCCCCCCCCCACCCCCCCCCGGACACTCCTTCCCCCAGAAAAATTGCACTACTACTACTGTTTGTACATATATATATACATTTTACTGCTCATTATTCTATGTTCGTTCTTCTGGGTGAGATGCTAACTGCATTTCGTTGTCTCTGTACTGTACACTGCACAATGACTATAAAGATTGAATCTGAATCTGAATCTGAAAGAGGAACAAGTCAGTGGAGGATGCTGCAGGTGGAATTAGGTCAGGGTTTTGAACTCTGGTGACGATGATGTGATGGAGGCAACAGGGCTGCTTTAAACAAGACATTGAAGACACACAGATTAAGTGTTGCACATTCACAGAGAATACTTCCGAACACCTCCGCTCAGTCCGCAATAACCAACCTGACCTCCCGGTGGCTCAGCACTTCAACTCCCCCTCCCATTCCCAATCCGACCTCTCTGTCCTGGGTCTCCTCCATTGCCAGAGTGAGCAACAGCGGAAATTGGAGGGACAGCACCTCATATTCCGTCTGGGGACCTTGCGTCCGGATAGCATTAACATTGAATTCTCCCAATTTTGCTAGTCCTTGCTGTCTCCTCCCCTTCCTCAACCCTCTAGCTGTCTCCTCCCACCCTCCCATCCGCCCGCCCTCGGGCTCCTCCTCCTCCCCTTTTCCTTCCTTCTCCCCCCCCACCCCCCATCAGTCTGAAGAAGGGTTTCGGCCCGAAACGTCGCCTATTTCCTTCGCTCCATAGATGCTGCTGCACCCGCTGAGTTTCTCCAGCAATTTTGTGTACCTTCGATCTTCCAGCATCTGCAGTTCCTTCTTGAACACATACTTCCAGTAGTTATAGGATATCATGGATAAATAAAGAGATTGTGAAACCAATTAAAATGAAATAGGTGGTAGGTACACAAAATGCTGGAGAAACTCAGCGGGTGCAGCAGCATCTATGGAGCGAAGGAAATAGGCGACGTTTTGGGCCGATGAAAATGAAATAGGTGAGCTTGTAAGGACTACATGCATAAGAAGATGAAAGAAACCTAGAGGATAATATTAGAAAATTTAGACAAGAGTCTAAGAGAAGATTGGAGAGGAACTTGGAGGGGAACATTTCACGAACATCAAAGAGAATTGTAAAAGATTTGACCATATATATTAAAGAGAACCGTTGGAAGTGGTGGAACTTGTTGGCGGAGAGGATTGCCGATTTGTATATGATGATCAAAACACGGCTGAGGTATTTAATAGGTAGACAAAAGTACTGGAGAAACTCAGCGGGTGCAGCAGCATCTATGGAGCGAAGGAAATAGGCAACGTTTCGGGTCGAAACCCCGAAGGGAAATAGGTAACGTTTCGGGCCGAAACCCCTGGGTTTCGGCCCGATACGTTGCCTATTTCCTTCGCTCCATAGATGCTGCTGCACCCGCCGAGTTTCTCCAGTACTTTTGTCTACCTTCGATTTTCCAGCATCTGCAGTTCCTTCTTAAACAGGGGTATTTAATAAGTAATTTTCATTAGTCTCTGCAATAGAGAGAATACTTATGTGTTTGAGTGAACAACGTCCCACAATGTCATATTGTGTAAGGCAGCAAACTTAATTCAAATCTCCAATTTTAGCTCAGGTGGAACTTGTGGCTTTGCTCAAGGTTGCTGCCCCTTGCAACGTTTGTATACCTGGCTGGAGACCGCCGCATGGTGTTCTGTGGATACGAGCGCTGGTGGGAGTTGACGTGAGAACCAAGTATCTTGGCATCAAATTGCAGAATGATCTGCGTTGGAATGGTCAGACTCATCATGCAACGGTGAAAGCAACAGGTGTCCTAAACTTTCTGAGGCGCAACTTTCATCATTGTTCAACTTCTGTCAAGGAGAAGCTATACTTCACCCTCGTTAGACCTCATTTGGACTACGCAGTTGCAGCATGGGACCCATACACAAATAAAAACATTTCTTCCATCCAACGTGTCCAAACACAGGCAGCTCGATTTGTTACTAACACCTATGAGAGAGAAGCGAGTGTCACCAAACTTCTGAATTCTCTGGTCGGGGTGGAAGAAACCCTCTCCAAGACAGACACACGTGAAGCTCACCGTTTGACCTGTTTTTACAAAATGTTAAATGGTCAGCTCGACATAAACTACAAGACCTACACCAAACCCAAAGCAATTAGGAGCAGACGAGGGCATTCGATCCAATTTGTGATCCCAGCTACAAAGACAGATGTGTACAGCAATTCGTTCTTCCCCCGCACAATTAAAGCATGGAATAATCTCCACCCTACTATAGTTACCCAACCAGATGCAACTACATTTAAAGTAGCTCTTTCTTCCCAATAACCCTTTCTGGCTTAAGTCCTCCCTTCACCACCTCCAGTTTAAATTCCATTTGGAATATTTTGGAGGACCAAGAAACCAAGAACCAAGAAGAGACGAGGAGGATGTGAAGAGATGGATAAATGGCAATGGTTGAAGATGGACTTGCATTCCAAACACCACAACAGAGGACTTTAGTCAGAGGGCGGTGAATCTGTGGAATTCATTGCCACAGACGGCTGTGGAGGCCAAGTCAGTGGATATATTTTAAGGCAGAGATAGATAGATTCTTGATCAGTACGGGGGTCAGGGGTTATGGGGAGAAGGCAGGAGAATGGGGTTAGGAGGGAGAGATAGATCAGCAATGATTGAATGGAGGAGTAGACTTGACAGGCCGAATTGAACTCCCTGCTTGAGGAACTCATTGGGTCAGGCAGTGTAATGTAAATATAATGTAAATGCCAGCGCCCCTTGAGGCCAGGAGCAGAAGCTGGCAAGTCTGCCTGTACCTCGTGACTGAGGTCAAGTAACCTTCTAGACGTTTCTGTTAGTGGTCGGAAATAAACTCTTCTTACAAGATGTCGGACGTGCATTCACTGTGCTAGTCGCAACAGGGTTATATACAGACATCACATGGTGTGAGAAGTGAAGATCGGTGGACTCAAGCCCTTCCATGAAAGAAGAAGAAGAAGAATGAGCGACTGCGGGCGGAAAAAGACGAAAAAGAAGAAGAAAGCGCGGGGCGATCCGAGGACGGTCAACCAGTCCCAACGCTCGGTCAAAGGAAAGAGAGAGAAAAAAAAGTTTGGAAAAAAAAAGTTACCATAAAATGGACAGATGCCGTTTGAGGTCGGGACCTTTCTTAAGAGTGATGTTTCCAGACTAAGTGTTTTATTTCTGCTATGAAATTATCCTAATGCTGATACAAACTTGGCTTTGACCAAATTTGCAATGATGTTTTGAGGGAGAGGTGATCGCAAGTGGCTGCGGTAATACACAACTGCTCCTCGATGCGGGACCGTTGATTTCTTCTAATGCAAATCCTTGACAAAAATTGCCAACATTTCTTGGTTCTTTTCCATTTTGTGTTCAGTTCGGTTTTTTTCCCCTTACATAAATTATAATTATTTAATTCCATATCTCAATTTTTTCCATGTTGATTTGTGAATTCTCTTCGGTTTCCTCCCACACTCCATAGACCTACAGGTGCGTAGGTTAGTTGGCTTGGTGTAAGTGTAAATTGTCCTTCGTGTGTGTTGGATGGTGTTAGTGTGCGGGGATCGCTGGTCGCTGCGGGCTCGGTGGGCCAGGGGGCCTGTTTCTGCGCTGTGTCTCGAAACGTGACTAAACGTGTGTGTGCAGAATCCATCATTGTTGCATTCCCTTTGTCTAATGGCTTTGCCTAACCTGTAGTCAATCATAATCTGGCATTGTTGCTAACACAAAATGCTCTTTGATTCACTGTTACACGCTGCTGGTTTTCAGCATCAGTGCTGGTAACATAGAAACATAGAAACAGAAATTAGGTGCAGGAGTAGGCCATTCGGCCCTTCGAGCCTGCACCGCCATTCAATATGATCATGGCTGATCATCCAACTCAGTATCCCGTACCTGCCTTCTCTCCATACCCTCTGATCCCCTTTAGCCACAAGGGCCACATCTAACTCCCTCTTAAATATAGCCAATGAACTGGCCTCAACTACCCTCTGTGGCAGGGAGTTCCAGAGATTCACCACTCTCTGTGTGAAAAAAAGTTATTCTCATCTCGGTTTTAAAGGATTTCCCCCTTATCGTTAAGCTGTGACCCCTTGTCCTGGACTTCCCCAACATCGGGAGCAATCTTCCTGCATCTAGTCTGTCCAACCCCTTAAGAATTTTATAAGTTTCTATAAGATCCCCTCTCAATCTCCTAAATTCTAGAGAGTATAAACCAAGTCTATCCAGTCTTTCTTCATAAGACAGTCCTGACATCCATGGAATCAGTCTGGTGAACCTTCTCTGCACTCCCTCTGCACAGTAAATAAATCTGGGATTATTCTGAAGGTGTGACTCTGAACTGAAAATCCCAGTCAAAACTCTGACTTTGGCGGTTCATTCTATGAGCGTACAGTTGACAATTGCTGTGAGCTCCCTTTCTGGAGACGCATCGTGATGCTTCTTTTTTAATTCTGCAATGTCAGACGTTCCAAAAAAAAGGACATTGAAATTCTTACTCGCAGCAAGACTTGACCGGCACCTGCAGTTCCTTGTGTCACTGAAGAAGGGTCTCGACCCGAAACGTCACCAATTCCTTCTCTCCAAAGATGCTGCCTGTCCCGCTGAGTTACTCCAGCACTTTGTGTCTATCTTCCATTTAAACCGGCATCTGCAGTTCCTTCCTACACGTTCCTTGTGCCTTGATTGAACGGGACCTACAGAGCCTCTGATAGGGCCAGCCACAAGTGAATTCAACTGGCAATGTTTCACCGCGTAACGATCAAGGGGAACAGACTGAAAGGTGCAGCCCTTGGTGACCTGACTGCAGTAAACATTCATAAATTCACAAGAGGCAGGGTTAGAATTAGGCCAATCGGCCCATCAAGTCTACTCCGCCATTCAATCATGGCTGATCTATCTCTCCCTCCAAACCCCATTCTCCTGCCTTCTCCCCGTGACCTCTGGCACCCGTACTAATCAATAGCTCAGGCAACGGTGGCCCCGGGTCAGTGTCTGCAGCAGGTGGAAGGTCAGCTGGCGGAGAGCACATCTGGAATGCGTTGGTGTAGGGCACATCTGGAATGCGTTGGTGTAGGGCACATCTGGAATGCGTTGGTGTAGGGCACATCTGGAATGCGTTGGTGTAGGGCACATCTGGAATGCGTTGGTGCATTGGTGTGGTTTCACCTGCACATCTGGTTCAAAGAACCAAAGCTGGAGGAACTGGTCAGGTCAGGCAGCGTCTGTGGAGGGAATAGACAGTCAACGTTTCCACTTCATCAGACTGATGGTGTGGGGGGGGGGGGGGGGGGGGGGGGGGGGGGGGGGGGGTGAGGAGGAAGCTGGAAGAGAGATGGGGGTGGGATGAAGCCTGGCAAGTAATAGGTGGAAACACAAAAGAAAACAAAGTGTTGGAGTAGCTCAACAGGTCAGGCAGCATCTCTGGAGGACATGGACAGGTGATGTTTTGAGTCGAGACCTTTCTTCAGACTCAAAATAGGTGGACACAGGTGAGGGGAGTGATTGGCAGATGGGTGGAGTAAGTGCCTAAAAGGGGGCAAAAGGCTGTCAGTTACGGAGAGAAGAGAACTTCTGGCCATTCCCTCCACAGATGCTGCCTGACCCGCTGAGTTCTTCCAGCATTTTGTGTTTCCTTCTGCAGTTTGCTCCTGCGATGTATCATTGGCAGAATTGATTTCAGGTTAGGAAGCATTTAAAAAAAATTCTAGTGTTATGTGATCCAATTTCTCAGTTATAATTGTCGTGGGTGATCAATGATCACGGTTGCTGCCATATCACAGTGTTATTAATTATATAAGGATGGTTTTGTGTGAGTCACCAGCTCGCTGTCATCAGTTTCCCACCTGTATTGTAATGTTTTATTCAGTGATGTAGACCAGAGACAATGACAATGGGCAGGAATGTGCAGCAACTCACCGGATGCAAGATCTTTGGGAAAAGTATCTCTCCCTTTAAAACCATCTTGTCCACCTTTCAACTTGCGACGCAGAAGCACCTGGCTCATCCCGAACTCCTGCTGGGTAGTGAGAAGTTAAAGCCCAACTATAGTGCTGGAGTAACTCAGCGGGTCAGGCAGCATCTGTGGAGAACATGGATAGGTGACGTTTCACAGAGTGCTGGAGTAACTCAGCGGGTCAGGCAGCATCTGTGGAGAACATGGATAGGTGACGTTTCACAGAGTGCTGGAGTAACTCAGTGGGCCAGGCAGCATCTGTGGAGAACATGGATAGGTGACGTTTCACAGAGTGCTGGAGTAACTCAGCGGGCCAGGCAGCATCTGTGGAGAACATGGATAGGTGACGTTTCACAGAGTGCTGGAGTAACTCAGTGGGCCAGGCAGCATCTGTGGAGAACATGGATAGGTGACGTTTCACAGAGTGCTGGAGTAACTCAGCGGGCCAGGCAGCATCTGTGGAGAACATGGATAGGTGACGTTTCACAGAGTGCTGGAGTAACTCAGCGGGTCAGGCAGCATCTGTGGAGACCATGGATAGGTGACGTTTCACAGAGTGCTGGAGTAACTCAGCGGGCCAGGCAGCATCTGTGGAGAACATGGATAGGTGACGTTTCACAGAGTGCTGGAGTAAATCAGCGGGCCAGGCAGCATCTGTGGAGGGAATGGACAGCTGACATGTCGGGTCGGGACCCTTCTTCAGACTTGTTCGGTCAGGGCGTGGAAACCATTACCACAGAGGGCGGTGGAGGGCAAGTCAATGGACATATATTTAGGCAGAGATAGATAGATTCCAGGTGTCGGGGGTTATGGGGAGAAGGCAGGAGAATGGGGATAGGAGGGAGAGATCGATCAGCCATGATTGAATGGCAGAGTAGACTTGATGGGCCGAATGGACTAATTCTACTCCTATCCCTTAAGACCTTATGACCCTTCATATTTGTGCTTTGATTTGTCCCAGCAGCTCGACTAACACTTGGCACAATCATTCAGGAGACCTGCGTGTGAAGAATCTGAAAGTTGGGAGCAGCAGATGACGTGAATATTGCAGGTTAATAAGCAAGTACTTCACAATAAAACCGATGTAAATTGCTTTCACAATAAAAACTCAATAAATGGGACCATTTGCCGAGTTCATCGTCTGGCAGCTGAAAACACTGCTCGCACTTCTGCCGTTTGGGTTTATCAATGTTTCATTGTTCTCTGCTTGTAGCTGTCGGCTTCACTTACTGCACCACTCACTTCTGCAATGTGCGCAGAGCCAACTTTGTGTGTCTTTAAATATTACCCACCTGCCACACATCAACTCCACCATCTTATCCACCACCGTACAGCCGTTACATGACTGGACTCGCCAGCACATCTGGGGGCAGATCAGTGGATATATTTTTAAGGCAGAGATAGGTGGATTCTTGATTAGTACGGGTGTCCGTGGTTATGGGGAGAAGAGCAGGAGAATGGGGCTAGGAGGGAGAGATAGATCAGAGTGCAGAGAAGGTTCACCAGACTGATTCCTGGGATGTCAGGACTGTCTTATGAAGAAAGACTGGATAGACTTGGTTTATACTCTCTAGAATTTAGGAGATTGAGGGGGGATCTTATAGAAACTTACAAAATTCTTAAGGGGTTGGACAGGCTAGATGCAGGAAGATTGCTCCCGATGTTGGGGAAGTCCAGTGTAGGGGTTTTGTTTTTCCCTTTACTCCACAAAAGGATTCCCCTAGGTTCTAGACCTCGGAATTATGGTGGGATATGATAAAAGGTTGAATTGACCAGAGTGTGCCGATGAGAGAAAACAGAAACCAAGATGGACTCAAAGCAAGTCTAAAATTTACAGGCTTTATTAAACAATGAGAAATCGAATCTCACCAACACTACATAATCAGTGGCTAAACTTATGCTTTAAACTAAAACTATGGACGAAAACTATCGGGCACGTCGTAAAACTTACTTTAACACAAGTTACTTGCAAGCATACTCCCCCTTTGACCTTTCTCCCCTCAACCTCCTATTTCGGGAACTTCACCAGGTCACCGGGATACTTACAGCTAGGTCGATCGGTTGGGCTCACGAGCCGTCCAGCAGAGCAGGAAGAGCAGGAAGAGAGAAAGAGTTCTGGCTTGACTTCGACTTTTATACCTGAGCTTCCTTTGAAACCCCCAGGTGGTCCTCTGGATAAAAGGGGTTCTTTTGATGTTTCCCAGTTTCGATCTGGCATGAACAATAGGCTTCCGATGATAAGGGGTTTGCTGATGTCATGATCCCTCAGCCTGATCGTTATCATCCCCGATGGTGATTGTGCTTGTGCTGGCCTGTTTACCACCGTCTGCTGAGGCTTGGTTCCTCCCTTTGTGTATCCAAGAGAATCTCGTTATCTCCGTCTCAGCCTTTCCTGTTCACACCGTTGTGTGATGTCCAAGTCCACAGGCCAGACGGGTTTGATTCTTGATGTGTATTGGGGGGGGTTTTTTCCGTTGCAGCCAGCAAATTTGTCTTTTAAGATATCCATGTGCTTATTCAATTTCTTCCATAATTTTGGAGGATTTGCCCAAATAACTTACATGCCCCTACGACACGTCCAGGCTCGCACGGACCGTGTCGATTGACAAAGTTAGTGGGCAATCCTCCAGCCTCAAGAGCTGTAAACACTCCTGGTGAGAAGGTGAAATTATGTACCCCGAAAGCCCCCTTAATCGCTAAACTAGGCCCTCGAAGCACATTAACTTACACTATACACATTTTACTTTACATCAATCCCACAAACCATACAGTACCCTCACGACCATTCCCTGAAAATGCAGGGATTACAACTTATGTACAAAAACTATTGCACTAGAGTACAGACATTTTACAGTGATGGGGTGTCGTTATGGTGACGTCGGGCGGCTCGATTTACCAGCCGTTGTAATTTGGCCATCCTCCTCCGCCTTTTAAATTTGCAATTAATGCATAGCAAATACACCACAATTATCATCTGGCAGATGATCAGAACATGGGACACGATGCGGACCCATGCTGGTACTATGATCCAGGACTCCAGGTCCCACCAACTTGGAGACTTGATCTCTTCGATCTCCCTGGCGATATCCAGAGTCTTTTGTTCCAGGGAGAAGAAGTGTTTGTGCGACAACTCGACCGCCACCAGCAACTCTTTTAATTTTTCGTTCACTGGGGGAATATCATACCCAAAATGGGCAACATAATTAAATAAGTCAGTTACATTTTCTCGTACCGAGAGGTGAACCGAAGAAGGTTCCGGGATGGGTAATATTCGCTGCTGTGCCACATGGACTTC
This sequence comes from Amblyraja radiata, assembly GCF_010909765.2. Lineage (NCBI taxonomy): Eukaryota > Metazoa > Chordata > Chondrichthyes > Rajiformes > Rajidae > Amblyraja > Amblyraja radiata. The sequence continues at coordinate 42,210,752 of NC_045977.1, forward strand.
TGCCCTGGGTTTAAAGCAGAAGCTGCTGTGCGGTATCGGGCACCACAGCTGTGATCCGTGCTGATACCGCTGGGCACTTGTGGTGACACAGTACGTCCCACTGCCTATATACGCCACCTGTGGAGGGACATGGTCTGCCGCCATCGCCTCCATGGTGCAGTTTATAGGCTGTGCCCCAACAGTCCTGAACCCACACTGAGGCCTAGCCTCAGCGCCCATGTGCTGGGGACACAGGATTACCTGTGCTCCCCGGCTCCGACAACCCAAAAGGTCAATGCCTGTCACAGCTTGCTCCCTCACTATGACATAGGGCGAGACCTTCCCGTAGCGAATATGCACCCCCCCACGAACAACTCCCACGTTCTCCACTCGGTACAGAGGAGCTGGTCGTGCCGAGGTTCCCATTACCGGGATTCGTACGACCACTCCCATTATGGTGTGATTGGATTTTCCGCAATCCACCGGTACCGGGTAGGCCTCGGAGGCCACACGAAGCTGACAAGGACTCAAAGTGCTGTTATAAGGGTGTAGCGCTGCTAGGTGCTGGTTGCTTATCCAGGAGGGGACCCGACCTTGCCTCAGGTCTTCCAGGTTGCTCCTCCCCTCCCCCAACAACCACGCACCATACAGCCCACACACCTCATTCTGTGCAGCCTGATCGGACGCATTCCGGTCCTCTTTAATCAAAGCGTTTATCGTTTTTGCATGTGTCTCCAATTGTGCTATGATTTCTTTTAGATGTAGAGTCATTGCCACCTCTTCGTGCAGTCCCGATCCTACCACCGCATTTTCCTCCCCCAGAACCTTTCTTAACTGGCCCTTCAACTGATTGATCTGCAAGGCCAGTTCTACGTTGTCCATGCTATTAATAATAGATGTCCCCGTGTTAAATGCTGTAAACCCGTCATTAACCACCCCTCGTCTTTGCCTACCGGACCCCAAAGTGAAATCCCCTCCCCCGCGGTACATCTCTTCTATGTCTATGTCCCCAAAATCCAGGTTGTGGAATTTCTGGAACATGTCTTTTAACAGGGCCTGATATAATAATTCCGTCTCGCGGGGGCACCATGTGGGTACTCCTCCGTGTCCCCGCGACGCGCCACGCACATCCGGAGGCACATCGTTGCCATCATCCATACGGCGGGGCTACTTATCTGGAAAACAAAGCAAAACACCTCCTTGCCTCCACAGAGCTATCCGCCTAAAATGGCATTTGGGGTTTTGTTTTGTCTGTTATGGTCCACTTTTCCACAGCACATCCCTTCGATCCCGTACTGTCTGTCCCTGTACTCCCCTGTAGCTATACAAAACCTTATATCTAATTACCAAACACTACATCTACTTACACACAAACCAATGCTATATACAACGCCACCCGTCTCCGGGTGGCCAACTCATAACTGGTCCCCGTCACGCTGGGGCCACCCCTCTGGTGGGCCCTCCCGTGCAGGCCAGAACTCCTCCTGTCGAGGGGCCTGACTGCCCCTCACCTCCCTTTGCACTACGGGGTTTTGAGTTACCCCTACGTTCCCTGTGGAGACTGGGCTCCCTCCAGCCGCACTCCGTAGTGCCCTGTTTCGGCCACTCTCCTTCCCGGCCCTCCTGTGGCCGGCCCTAGCCCTAGGTTTAATTAGGGATGGGGACCACCTTACTGGGGGTTTAGGGACCCTGTCACTCCTACGTCTGACCGGGGGTTCCCACACCAGAGGTGATACCTCCATCTCCTCTGCTTCTGCTAGTTCTGCCTCTCTTAGGCAGTCTACGGTACCTGCCTGCGGAGGGCTGGAGTCAGCCTCCTTCTCCGCTGCTTCCAGTCCTCGCCCTGGAACACAGCCGGCTACTTCAGGCTGACTACCTGTGGACTCACCTGGCTCCCCTACGGTTTCCACATCAACCCGGGTCTGTTCTTGATCTTTACCCCCATACGGTCCCTCTATCATCTCCTGCCTGCAAATGGCTGCTGAGGCAGCCTTTAAAATGGGGTTTTGTGCCTGGACCATGGTCAGGTCCGGAGCCAAAACCACTCCCGCACTCTCCTTTTCTCGAGGCTGCTCCCTGGCTGCAGCTACCTGTCCTTCCTCATGGGGATCTAATGCTTTCCCACTCCTGGCTCCTTCCCTGGCCAAGCAATCCGCCCTCTGATTTCCCTCGCATCGTGGACTATAGGGTGCCCTACTAGATGGAGGGGATGTACGGGGGTTGTTCATGTGGACAATGCTACTGGAAGCACCAATGTCCAGCAGACAACTCCCGACCACATCCTGGACCTCCATCTTGACCCAGGGTCTCCCACATGGGCCACACTCTAACGGGCATAGGAATGTGGGCTGTTTCACTGGCAGTCATAAAGGTGCCGGGGGTGCGGATACGGGCGCGCCCTGGCCTGTTGCCATGGCTACCTGTCCGGACCCTCCCGCCTTTGACTGCAAATAGGTAATTAGATCTCTTACATCTATTGTTACCTCCGGGGCTGGGTTGGCCGTTACCGGGGTCCTGTCCCCCACTGCTCTACTTGGGTTTCTGCACTCCCTCTTGTAGTGCCCGGGCTTCCCACACCCGTAGCACACCGGCCTCATCTCGGAAGAGGTCTGGCTGCCTTCCTGTTTCCACTGCCTCCTTTTGGGGGGTGCCGGTACTATTTCGTGCACCTTGCCCTTAAAGGGCTTCTCCTCACTTCTCTCTCCATTGCGGTATGCAAGGGTGAGCTTCCTGATCACCTCCGCCTCGTTAAGGTTTGGGTCAGCTGGGTCGAACCAGTGCTCGGCCCTTGCCCTAACTCGCGGGAGGCAATTCGCCACCAGAGTCTTCAGCCAGTGAGCTGTTCTCCCATCTAAATTCTGCCTATCTAAAGGCATCCCACACGCTCCCTCATACACTGCCCACAGCCTGTCTGCGAACATGTCCGGGGACTCAGCTACCTGCTGCTTCGTCTCCCCCACCCTGGTGAAAGGACTACCCTGATTCAACCCCATGGCCTCCAGAACCGCTGTCTGTGCCGCTACCCATGTTTCAGGTCTTCCCCCTTCCCTGGAGGTCACTGCCTTGCATAGGTATGAATCTAGGGTCATCAGTAGCAGCTTTACCCGTTCTACCTCATCGCAATCGTTTATGTCGGCTGCCTGCTGCACCTCCATAAAATGCAATGACGGGTCTCCTGCCCTGGTTAACTTGGGAACCTGAGCCACCATCCCCCTCAGCACATGTGCCCCATGGGGAATGATGATATCACTCTCTATGGGCCCCCTATCTGCCTGCCCTACCGGGGAACCATATTTCCTTTGCCGTGCCGGGCACATCTGCCCTACTCTGGGCTGTTGCCCCTTTACCCCCAGCTCTCCCACCATGATCGGTAACCCCACCACCTCGTGGTGTGCTACACATGGCGCGGAAGCCGCTAACTGAGGGTGCTCTCCCGCCCCTCCTTGGGCCTGTCCCTCCCCGGACAACCCGAACCCCACCTGCCGACCCGGACCTATCCCCGGCGCCTCAGGAGGCGGTCTATTCCCCTTTGCCACTGGGGAATCATCTGCTGAGGGAAGCCCTCTGCCCCCGGGGGACCCCCCTGATCCTACCAGGTGAACCCGTCCCCTAGTCTTGGACAGAGTCTCCTCCAGCTGCGCTATCCTCGCCTGGCAAGGCCCGTGATCACTATTGCCTAGCTCGCTACGGGCCACCCTGTATGCTGCTTGTATATCCTGGAACTTTCCCTCCAGCTCCCTGCACTTCTGTGTACTCTGAGCCAGGAGTTCCTGGGCGTTCCTTTCCCTCTCCTTTGCCTCTACCACCTGGCATTGGAGGAATTCCTGGGCATTTCTGTGGGACTCCCTCGCCTGCAAGATACACTGCCTGGCTTTACTGCATTCCTCAGATAGCCCTTCCCCTTCTCTAGCGCTTTCTTCAGCGCTGGCCCTAGCTTCTCTCAGTTGCTCTTCCAGTCTATCTATCTGTCTCTGCATATTGGCTACCTGCTGTGATAGGCACGCTAGCCAAACTGCCTTTTCCTGCCCTTTACTATACGCTTTGCTTTCCGTCCATTGAGCTGCAGCTTCTGCGGGCTGCTCAGCTCTCAACAGTGCTATCACCCATTGTTTGGTGAGATTGATCTTTTTAAACAGATAAGAGGAGATTCTCTCCTCCATCTTGCTACGTTCTCTCACCCCCTCTGACAAATCACATATCCCAAACCACCGAGGTCCTGCCATGGTCGCCATTCTGTAGGGGTTTTGCGTTTCCCTTTACTCCACAAAAAGGATTCCCCTAGGTTCTAGACCTCGGAATTATGGTGTGATATGATAAAAGGTTGAATTGACCAGAGTGTGCCGATGAGAGAAAACAGAAACCAAGATGGACTCAAAGCAAGTCTAAAATTTACAGGCTTTATTAAACAATGAGAAATCGAATCTCACCAACACTACATAATCAGTGGCTAAACTTATGCTTTAAACTAAAACTATGGACGAAAACTATCGGGCACGTCGTAAAACTTACTTTAACACAAGTTACTTGCAAGCATACTCCCCCTTTGACCTTTCTCCCCTCAACCTCCTATTTCGGGAACTTCACCAGGTCACCGGGATACTTACAGCTAGGTCGATCGGTTGGGCTCACGAGCCGTCCAGCAGAGCAGGAAGAGCAGGAAGAGAGAAAGAGTTCTGGCTTGACTTCGACTTTTATACCTGAGCTTCCTTTGAAACCCCCAGGTGGTCCTCTGGATAAAAGGGGTTCTTTTGATGTTTCCCAGTTTCGATCTGGCATGAACAATAGGCTTCCGATGATAAGGGGTTTGCTGATGTCATGATCCCTCAGCCTGATCGTTATCATCCCCGATGGTGATTGTGCTTGTGCTGGCCTGTTTACCACCGTCTGCTGAGGCTTGGTTCCTCCCTTTGTGTATCCAAGAGAATCTCGTTATCTCCGTCTCAGCCTTTCCTGTTCACACCGTTGTGTGATGTCCAAGTCCACAGGCCAGACGGGTTTGATTCTTGATGTGTATTGGGGGGGGTTTTTTCCGTTGCAGCCAGCAAATTTGTCTTTTAAGATATCCATGTGCTTATTCAATTTCTTCCATAATTTTGGAGGATTTGCCCAAATAACTTACACCAGGACAAGGGGTCACAGCTTAAGGATAAGGGGGAAATCCTTTAAAACCGAGATGAGAAGAACTTTTTTCACACAGAGAGTGGTGAATCTCTGGAACTCTCTGCCACAGAGGGTAGTCGAGGCCAGTTCATTGGCTATATTTAAGAGGGAGTTAGATGTGGCCCTTGTGGCTAAGGGGATCAGAGGGTATGGAGAGAAGGCAGGTATGGGATACTGAGTTGGATGATCAGCCATGATCATATTGAATGGCGGTGCAGGCTCGAAGGGCCGAATGGCCTACTCCTGCACCTAATTTCTATGTTTCTATGTTTCTATCAGCCATGATTGAATGGCGGAGTAGACTTGATGGGCCGAATGGCCTAATCCTACTCCTACGTTTTTCTTACGACCTTCTGACCTCATGACATAAACCTGATTCCCGCCAAGGCAAGTCAGAGATTCCAATTCAGGATGGTAAATTATTGAAAGGCTAGGGAATCGGAGAGTCGGAGTCACACAGCACGAAAAAGGCCCTTCAGCCTGACTTGCCTTTCCTATCCCACCTACCCGCGCTTGGCCCATATCCCTCTAAACCTTTCCTATCCATGTACCTGGACACAAAATGCTGGAGTAACTCAGCGGTTGAGGCAGCATCTCTGGAGAGAAGGAATAGGCGAGGTTTCGGGTCGAGACCCTTCTTCAGACTGATGTCAGGGGAGGGGGCGGGTCAAGGATAGAATGTAATCGAATACAGTAAGACTGGTGAGAGAACTGGGAAGGGGGAGGGGATGGAGAGAGAGAGGAAAAGCCAGGGCTACCTGAAATTGGAGAAGTCAATGTTCATACCGCTGGGGTGTAAACTACCCAAGCAAAATATGAGATGCTGCTCCTCCAATTTGCGCAATTCTGTCCCAAAGGTCAGATAGGGAATGGGAGAGGAAGTTGAAGTGCTGAGCCACCGGGAGATCAGGTTGGTTAAGACGGACTGAGCGGAGGTGTTCAGCGAAACGATCGCCGAGCCTGCGCTTGGTCTCGCCGGTGTAGAGAAGTTGACACCTGGAGCAGCGGATACGGTATTTAAGAAGGAACTGCAGATGCTGGAAAATCGAAGGTAGACAACAGGTTGGGAACCCCTGGTCAGACTGAAGAAGGGTTTTGGCCCAAAACGTTGCCTATTTCCTTCGCTCCATAGATGCTGCTGCACCCTCTGAGTTTCTCCAGCATTTTTGTGTACAGCGGATACAGTAGATGAGGTTGGAGTATGCCTTCAATTTAAACCAGCATCTGCAGTTCTTTTTTACACTATCCATGTACCTGTCCAAATCCAGTTTGAATAGGTCCGGTCACTCTACACCTCCATCCCCCACCAGGATGGCCTCAGAGCCCTCCGGTTCTTCCTCGACCAGAGGAGCAACCTATACCCAGCCACTGACACTCTCCTCCGCTTAGCAGAGTTGGTCCTCACCCTCAACAACTTTACATTTGACTCCTCCCATTTCCTCCAAACACAAGGCGTAGCTATGGGCACACGCATGGGCCCCAGCTACGCCTGCCTCTTTGTCGGGTACGTTGAACAATCCTTGTTCGAGACGTACCAGGGCCCCATCCCCGACCTCTACCTCCGTTACATTGACGACTGCTTTGGGGCCACCTCCTGCACCTACACACAACTGACTGACTTCATCCACTTCACCACTAACTTCCATCCGGCACTCCAATACACCTGGACCATTTCCGACACTTCCCTACCATTCCTTGACCCCACCATTTCCATCGCAGGGGACAGACTTCTGACCGACATACATTACAAACCCACTGACTCACATGGCTATCTGGACTACACGTCTTCCCACCCTGCCCCCTGTAAAGACTCCATCCCCTACTCCCAATTCCTCCGCTTACGCCGCATCTGTTCCCAGGATGAGACATTCCATACCAGGGCATCGGAAATGTCCTCGTTCTTCAGGGAACGGGGATTCCCCTCCGCCACCATAGATGAGGCTCACACCAGGGTCTCATCCATACCCCGTAACACTGCTCTCTCTCCCCATCCCCGCACTCGCAACAAGGGCAGAGTCCCTCTGGTCCTCACCTTTCACCCCACCAGTCGCCAAATACAACACATAATCCTCCGCCATTTCCGCCACCTCCAACGTGACCCCACCACTCGCCACATCTTCCCATCTCCCCCCATGTCTGCCTTCCGCAAAGACCGCTCCCTCCGCAACTCCCTCGTCAATTCTTCCCTTCCCTCCCGCACCACCCCCTCCCCGGGCACTTTCCGTTTGAACCGCAAGAAATGCAACACCTGTCCCTTCATCTCCCCCCTCGACTCCATTCAAGGACCCAAGCAGTCGTTCCAGGCGCGACAAAGGTTCACCTGTATCTCCTCCAACCTCATCTACTGCATCCGCTGCTCTAGATGTCAGCTGATTTACATCGGGGAGACCAAGCGTAGGTTGGGCGATCGTTTCGCCGAACAACTCTGCTCAGTCCGCAATAACCTACCTGAACTCCCGGTGGCTCAGCACTTCAACTCCCCCTCCCATTCCCAATCCGACCTCTCTGTCCTGGGTCTCCTCCAATGCCAGAGTGAGCAACAGCGGAAATTGGAGGAACAGCACCTCATATTCCGTCTGGGGACCTTGCGTCCGTATGGCATTAACATTGAATTCTCCCAATTTTGCTAGCCCTTGCTGTCTCCTCCCCTTCCTTAACCCTCTAGCTGTCTCCTCCCACCCTCCCATCCGCCCGCCCTCGGGCTCCTCCTCCTCCTCCCCTTTTCCTTCTTTCTCCCCCCCCCCCCCACCCCCCATCAGTCTGAAGAAGGGTTTCGGCCCGAAACGTCGCCTATTTCCTTCGCTCCATAGATGCTGCTGCACCCGCTGAGTTTCCCCAGCAATTTTGTGTACCTTCGATATTCCAGCATCTGCAGTTCCCTTTTGAACAGTTTGAATAGGAATCTGAGTGGTAATGTTTTCATTTAAAGGAAGGTGGGTGTATGGAACGAACAGGCAGAGGAGGTAGACAGGCAACATCTCTGGGAAGAAGGAATGGGTGACGTTTCGGGTCGAGACACTTCTTCAGACTGAGAGTGAGGGGAGAGAGAAGCGAGAGATATAGACGGAGATGTAGAGAGATATGGAACAAATGAATGAAAGATATGCAAAAAGTAACAATGAGTAAAGAAGGCCATTGTCAGCTGTTTGTTGGGTGAGAACGAGAAGCTGGTGCGACTTGGGTGGGGGAGGGATGGGGAGACAGGGAATGCCGGGGCTACCTGAAGTTAGAGAAATCAATATTTCCAGAGGAGGTGCTTGAGGCAGGTGGTGAACAACATTTAACAGATATTTAGACAGGTACATAGATAGGAAGGATATGGGCTAGACACAGGCAGGTGGGACCAGCCTACATGGAGCATCTTGGTTGGCATTGATTAGTTGGGCTGAAGGGCCTGTTTCTGGACTGTATGATTCTATGACTCTAATGCAAGGGTTCCCGACCTGGGGTAACTTTACCCCAAGCAGGTATATTTAGCCTACCCAGGGGGTAAATGTGTTGATTCTGGATTTGTACATATTTGTTCTCATTGACTGCCTGTGTTTGGTTCTGGTATATCTGTTCATCATTAGTTGTTCATAAATAAGTGAAATAACATTGTGATGTGCTATTAAAGTTGCCTGGGGTAAACGGGACGAAACAGGTTGGGAACCCCTGGTCTAATAGCAATTTCTGGATTGCTGGGTTTATATAGATCGTAGGAGATGATTTAGGATGAGTTCTGATAGTGGGCTGGAAAATCTATGTGAAAACTGAGCTGGAGTGAACATCAGAGGTCAGACACCAGATCACCTCGGGGGCATCTGTCATCTTAAAGCACGAGGAGTTCTTTAGTTCAGGCGAAATGTTGTCAGGAAGGAACTGCAGATGCTGGTTTAAATGCTGGAAGTAACTCAGAAAATAGCTGGAGTAACTCGGAAAATAGGTGCAGGAGGAGGCCATTCGGCCCGTAGAGCCATTCAATATGATCATGGCTGATTATCCACAATCAGTACCCCGTTCCTGCTTTCTCCCCATATCCCTTGATTCCGTTAGCCCTAGGAGCTAAATCTAACTATCTCTCCAGTGAATTGGCCTCCACCTCCTTCTGTGGCAGAGAATTCCACAGATTCACAACTCTCTGGGTGAATAAATTTTTCCTCATCTCAGTCCTAAATGACCTGCCCCTTATTCTTGTTTAAGAAAGAACAGCGGGTGAGGCAGCATCTATGGAGCGAAGGAATAGGTAATGTTTCGGGAAACTCAGCAAGTGAGGCAGCATCTATGAAGCAGAGGATCTCGACCCGAAACGTCGCCTATTCCTTCGCTCCATAGATGCTGCCTCACCCGCTGAGTTTCTCCAGCATTTTTGTCTACCTTCGATTTTTCCAGCATCTGCAGTTCCTTCTTAAACAGTTCATCTTTGGTGTCATTTTGCCACAGAAAATGGAGTAAGCGTGTGGGTGAGTGAGCCCGACAAGCCAAATGCACTGGTCATGTTGTACAACCCACATGGGCTCTGCTTAGACATGCTCGGGGTATAAATAAAACATGCCATCCATCTCAGGCAGGAGTACACCAGCTTGCGTTAGCCTGTGAAATCACCTCATCTTGTTTATCTCCTCCAAAACTTTGCTCAGAGCGAAGGCTGCAATCGAAGTTGAAAAAGCCATTAATAATAGCGAGGTGCAGGATGATAAATTAACCAGGCTTCTGTTAATTTTTCATTTTGACAGATTATTGCCTGTCAAAAGGCAGGGAGAAGCTGGTGAGCATAGAACATGCAAGCCGGCTCGCTCTCAGAGAGGGGTTTTTTTCTTTTGCACAAATTAGATAGTGGAGCGTCTTAAATAAATGAAAAATTCATGGCGATCTATAATTTACATGGAGGAAGATAAATAATGAACTAAAACCTGTCTTTAAATTGATGCTTTCTTTTTTATTCATCTCTGGCAGAGCGTAGGCCAATTTAGTTCAGCATTTAGTGCAAATTGCATTTTGTTCCAAAGCTATTTAAAATAATTTTGTTATTGTATTAGACATTGTCATAAGCCAATGAATATTAAATTGCTTTTACACATGGTGCATTTACACTGGGTATTCACTAACACAAACTTGGCAAACAGAATCCTTACAGATCATGATTTTTAAGGGTAATTCGAGAGCATGTTGTCATGTTCCCTCTAGTAATGGCACAGTGTAACTTGTTATCTGGTTACCAATAGAGATAGATTCACCTTAGTAAACTTACTAGTCGCTCATGTTTCCACATTTGGTTGGAAGCATAAAATTGCTTTAATACGTCTTTACAGGTTTATTTCCCCAAAACAACAGTGATTCAAAGATCCCCAGAGATCAGGCAGCACGGTGGCGCAGCTGGTAGAGCCACTGCCTCACAGCACCAGAGACCTGGGTTCGATCCTGACCTCGGCCGCTGTCTGTGTGTGGAGTTTGCACGTTCTCCCTGTGACCGCGTGGGTATCCTCCGGGTGCTCCGGTTTCCTCCCACATCCCAAAGACGCACGGGTTTGTAGGTTAGAAACACAAGGAAGTGCAGATGCTGGTTTAAACCGTAGATAGACACAAAAAGCTGGAGTAACTCAGCGGGACAGGCAGCATCTGTGGAGAGAAGGAGTGGGTGACATTTCCCATTCCTTCTTTACAAAAGATAATGTTGGTTTGTAGGTTAACCGGCCCTCTGTAAATTGCCCCTAATGTGTAGGTAGTGGATGAGCAAGTGGGATAACATGGAACTAGTGTGAATGGGTGTTCGATGGTCGGTGTGGCCTCGGTGGGCCGAAGGGCCTGTACCATGCTGTATCTTTAAGTGACCTAATAGCCGTGATAGCAGGAGATAGTCGGCACTGGGACTGCACTCGCTGGAGTTTAGAAGAATGAGGGGGACCTCATTGATACTTACAGAATAGTGAATGACTTGGATAGAGTGGATGTGGAGAGGATGTTTCCACTAGTGGAAGAATCTAGGACCAGAGGTCATAACCTCAGAATGAAAGGAGATTCTTTTAGGAAAGAGATGCGGTGGAATTTATTTAATCAGAGGGATTTAGTGGAATTCTTTGTCACAGAAGTCTCTGGAGGCCAAGTCAGTGGATATATTTAAGGCAGAGATAGACAGATTCATGATTAATACGGGTGTCAGGAGTTATGGGGAGAAGGCAGGAGAATGGGGTTAGGAGGGAGAGATAGATCAGCCATGATTGACTAACAGAGTAGACTGATGGGACGAATGGCCTAATTCTCCTCCTAACACTTATGTTCTTATGATCTTCTGGTCTTAGGAGATAGAAGTTTAAGTCTAGTGTACTCAGTGACCTCCTTGAGGAATAAAACTCAGATCCCGTTTGATGTTCTGGCCTTTGTAAAACAAACTGGACTGTGGTTCTGGGCCTGGATACCTTCCCCTGCAACTTCTTCTTCTTGCGCATGGCGTGCACAGCCTAAAGTTGTAGGACAACTTGTTCTATTTGATCTTATTTGTTTGTGCACGCCGGGTTGATTGCATTCGTCGAAACAGGGCGGACCACGTGAAGGCTGCAATCTCCCACCCCCGCAACAGGAGTCTACAACAAGTTTTATATTTCCAAAGTGCAAAAGAATAATTGACTCATAAAAGACTGGGCTTTGAGTTCTTGTCCTCTCTTGTGAGTGCAAGATAAAACGCATTGAGCCAGCATTTTTCGTTGACCCATTTCCTCTCATGAGCTCATGTTAACTTCCTAGTTCTTGTAGCAGTGTAGAAATAAAGTGAGATTCTGCAGACATCATCAGCTCCTGACAGAAATATCGGAATGATCTTACAGTGTGGTGACCTTCCCGTCAAATGTGTAGTGGAGGTGCTAGGCTCTAGAGTGAGTCGACAGGGTTTAATTATCACAGGTGCCTTCAACGGAGCCGTGAAATTCTTGCTTGCTGCATCTTTACGATACGATACGGCACGATATGATAGAACTAAATCCATCCCCGGATGGGAATTGGTCTGCCAACAGTCTTCTTGTGTTCGTGCGTATGGTGTGGGTCGCCTAAAGTTGTAGGTCAACTTGATCTATTTGATCTTGTTTATGCACGTCGGGTTGATTACATTAGTCGATACAAGGTGGACCACATGAAGGTTGCAATCTCCCACCTCTGCCAACAGTCATAACACACAAGATACACAAAAACGTTGAAATTAAAATTAAATTAAAAGTGAAAACAAAGAAAACGGCAAGCGACTGTTGGCTGGGTGTCGTGTGCACAGTGCCTTACCCGGAACGAACAAACAAATGGAGACTTATCCTCTGGGCAGAGGATTCTAATACTAGAGTGCCCCCCCACCCCCCCTGCCCCCCCCCCCCCCACCGGGTCCCCCTTTGCTCTCCCACCGTCCCTCACGGCGGTCCCCCCACGCAAGGACCCTATTTTCTTCCTCTCCCCCCCCTTCACGCTCATCGACCTTTGATCGCAGGTTGAGCGCATGGTCCCATCACCGCTGAGGCCCCAATGCCGCCCTCGTTGACGAGGCTCCCACTACCGCCGAGGCTCCCGGCATGGTAACGCAATCTATCTATACATAACTAAAACTCTGATCTTGTTATCTTCCAGTTTGGCGGTCTTTCTATTTGCGCAAAAACGCTTCACGATAGCGCTATGATTTTTCGCCAGTTTACTCGCCGTTCTCCTGTGCTGCAAGTGGACCAAGTTGAGTTCCGATCGGTTGAATGTCGTAAAAGTTGGCGAGGTTTAAAAATCTTAAAAACCGTGCGTGCGCAGATCGATCTCTTCTCCTGCCAATCGGTGTCTCTTCCCCGTCACTCCCCAGGTTGGTCCGCCCCTTCCGGCGCCATCGCGGCGGAGGTTTCCAACCAGACTTTCAGAGGGACCCAAAGCAGCCCCGCCCCTCCCTGCCCAGCCCCGCCCCTCCCTGCCCAGCCCCGCCCCTCCCTGCCCAGCCCTGCCCCAATCAGCCCCGCCCCAAACAGCAGCCCCGCCCCTCCCTGCCCAGCCCCGCCCCTCTGTGCCCAGCCCTAAGCAGCCCCGCCCCAATCGGCCCCACCCCTCCCTGCCCAGCCCCGCCCCTCCCTGACCAGCCCCGCCCCTCCGTGCCCAGCCCTAAGCAGCCCCGCCCCAATCGGCGCCGCCCCAAACAGCAGCCCCGCCCCAGACACGAGCCCGGAGATGAAGTCGGGGCCTGGACTAGAGCCCAGGCGGCGGCCGAGCCTAGGGATGGAGTGGGGCCCAAGCCCGGGTCAAGGTGCACCAGCGCCTCGGGTGCCACCCTCACCCCGCCCCCGGCACAGCGAGCCCGGCTCCGTCGACGACCAGGTCCGCTAGTGCTTCGGCCACCGACACCCAGGGCCGGGCCGGGCCGGGCCGAGTACGAGGACCAGGACCTGCCGATCGCTGCTCTACCACCTGGGTAGGTGCTGGGGCAGGGAATGGGAGTGAGGGGAGGAGGGAGATGGGGGGAGGAGGGGGAGGTCAGTACTGTGATGGACGGGGCAGTGTTCCCCACTCTGCTGCATGCTTGTTTCCTGGGCTTTCGAATTGCCAAATCAGGCCATGATGCAACCAGTCAGTGGGCTCCCTACTGTAGACCTGTGGAGGTTGGATAGTACATTAATGCTACGTACTTTATTGCTAAGTACAGTGACATTATTTTCTTTACTACACTTCAGTAACAATCCGGCTATACATTCGGCACCATAATACCAAGAGTGTGAGGCAAGTCAACCACACTGAGGCAGTGCACAAGAGTCAACACGTTTCAGGCGCTACCCTGTGCCCTTCAAGTCCAACTTTATTTAAAATGTTAGAGACTTAACGGCCTGTCCCACTGACTGCTTGTTGACTGACGTATCGGGTCACCGAAAAAGTCAGTGCCGGATTTACGTATAAGCTAAACAAGCTATAGCTTAGGGCCCCCACTTTCTAGGGGGCCCCCCGAAAAAATTGATGGGCCTCGAGGTCTAGGGGGGCCTCCGGCCAAGGCAGAACACCTACCGTTCAACTCTGGGCGGCCCCCCCTCTCTATCTCTCTCTCTCTCCATCTCCCCCCGCTATCCGTGTCCGGGCCGCTCGCTCCTCATCCGCCGGCACGGCACGGCAGGCCGCCTTGCACATGCGCACAACCACGGCCAGCGCATCATTGGCCGCCCTGCGCACGCGCACTGCAACGGCAACTGGTCGGCGCTGGGCACTTTCTCACTCGCTTTGAATTGTGGGAGATTTGGCCGCCATGGCTGTCCGGTCGTTGGGGGCCTCACAAGTGGAACAGCTTAGGGCCTCTCTTCATCTAAATCCGGCACTGGAGAAAGTTGAGGCATGACGCAGCGTGATGTCGTGGCGACACGCGGTGTTTCCTCAAGTGTCGCAACATTTTTTGTGTTGCCGCTGGATTTTGAAATGTTCAAAATCTATCCGCAAGCCTGATACGCCAGTCAATGACGCTAACAGTCACCGAAAAAATCGCCAAGTGGGACAGGCCCTTTACCTTGGCTACCTTGGAGGTTTGATCAGTACGGGTGTCAGGGGTTATGGGAAGAAGGCAGGAGAATGGGGTTAGGAGGGAGAGATAAATCTGCCATGATTGAATGGAGGAGTAGACTTGATGGGCCGAATGGCCTAATTCTACTCCTATCCCTTATGACCTTATGACAAATGCTCAATGTCGGTAGCAATGTCAGTTGATGAGCTTTGATGAAAAGTCAGATGTGATCATTCTTGAAAACTTGATGTGGAAAAAAGATTGACACACCTTTGGAGCGAAGATGAGGAAGTCAGAGGGCGGTGAAACTGTGGAATTCTTCACCACTGAAGGCTGTAGAGGCCAAGTCAGTGGATATTTTTAAGACAAAGATTAATAGGTTCTTGATTAGTACAGGTGTCAGGGGTCATGGGGAGAAGGCAGGAGAATGGAGTTAGGAGGGAGAGATAGATCAGCCATGAAGTAGGCTTGATGGGCCGAATGGCCTAATTCTACTCCTATTACCTATGACCTTACAAACCTGTACGTCTTTGGAGTGCGGGAGAAAGCCAGAGTTCTCGGAGAAAACCCACGCAGGTCACGGGGAGAACGGACAAACTCCGTACAGACAGCACCCGTAGTCAGGATCGAACCCGGGTCTCCGAGTAGAACCCAGCTCTACCGCTGCGCCACCGTGCTGCCCTGGATGTTCTTGCAGAAATGAAAATAAATGTCTTTACTTGTTTAAGAGAAGAGTGGTGGTAAAATTACCCGACTCCACGCTGCAGGTCCGCGATGCAGGACTGGTTAGAAACGGCCGGTGGGACTTGGGCTGCAGGGAAATGCTTTAAATTAGTGTCATGAGATTGTGAGTGGCCCATTTTTTTCCCCACAAAAGATGTCAAAATCACAACTCTCACAGCAACACACAGGAGTTGGCATGACTGAAGTTCGCGGTAAAACTGCAATGGCTGCACTTTTTGTTCAAGGACTGCTTTAATGATCAGCATTCATTAAAATACTGCGCTCCAACTAACTCTGGGCTTTTCGCACATCTACCGGCATGCCAACCTTCAGATACAAGCAACTGTCGATGGAGACACCAGCCGCTACATTCTGAGCGGCATTGTGGTGCAGCAGGTAGAGCTGCTGCCTCACGGCGCCAGAGGCCCAGATTTGATCCGCTCAAATTACAAGAATACAATCCAGCCAAAACTCAAATACAAAAACATATAGTGAAGAGAAAAATAGAGTGCAGAATGTAGTCCTTTAAACATTAGACAATAGACAATAGGTGCAGGAGTAGGCCATTTGGCCCTTCGAGCCAGCACCGCCATTCAATGTAATCATGGCTGATCATCCCCAATCAGTACCCCGTTCCTGCCTTCTCCCCATAGCCCCTGACTCCGCTATTTTTAAGAGCCCTATCTAGCTCTCTCTTGAAAGTATCCAGATAACCTGCCTCCACCGCCCTCTGAGGCAGAGAATTCCACAGACAATTCTCTGGAGATATAGCGCCGAAACTGGCCCGCCAGCCCTCCAGTCCAATGTCCGTAATGGGGTAGAGGTGAATCGGACAGTACCCTAGCTTATGGAAGGACCATGTAGAAGCCTGATAACAGAGGGGAAGAAGCTGCTCCTGAGTCTGGTGGTGTGCGCTTTCAAGCTTCTGTACCTTCTGCCGGACGGGTGCAGTTACAGAAGCTTCAAGGAGTGCACCACCAGACTCGGCAACAGCAACTACAGCAGTGTGAGTTTGAACTGATTGTACAACAAACAGGCAGAATTAGATCCTTCTGTTGGGTTGGGGCCAACAATATTATAAATAGGAGAGCCGCTGGGACATGCCCCATTTGTTACCGGCTCCAACTTGGATGGTCCTTGCTGTCCTCCACGATTCTCATTGTCAGTTTATGTGGGCCAGAATGTCCTCCTAACCCACACGTCTCCAGCATTCTGAGCTAGATAGTGCTCTGAAAGATAGCGGAGTCAGGGGACATGGTGAGAAGGCAGGAACGGGGTACTGATTGGGGATGATCAGCCATGATCACATTGAATGGCGGTACTGGCTCGAAGGGCCGAATGGCCTCCTCCTGCGCCTATTGTCTATTAGCTTCTGTTTATAAAATGCCCCTAGTGTGTAGGGAGTGGATGAGAAAGTAGAATTACGTAGAACTAGTATGAACGGGTGATCGCTGGTCAGCGTGGACTCGGTGGGCCGAAGGGCCTGTTTCCGTGCTGGCTCTGAACAAAACCAACTGCGAGAGTGCATATAGATCAAAATAAAATCTAACAGATATTGCCCGCTCCTTGATTAATGTAAGTTTTCTACATCTATTCTCACAAGGTAGTTCTATACAGCTTCTAATTTTGTTCCAATTGAAAGTGTAGAATGAGGTGGAGAGCACATTGCCTGTCCTATTCCCCAAGACACTGCTCGTCAGACTTTGATTCAGTTTGTCATCCAATCTCTTTAAAATGGAATCTTCAATGGACCAGGCATTTCATAAATCTTCAATTACTTATGTCCCTCCATAATTCTTTTCTTTTGCAAATCTCTAAATCTATCAAATTCTCCCCAAATCCCTTGCTGGTTTGGTCATTGCAATCGGATGACTCTCCCTGTGAATATTGATAACTCTTTAAAACTTCAAATGCCTTTCATTTCAGCTTGCATTCCTTCTCTCATACTGAGCAAGTTTAATTTTTGGCCGACTCGGCTCTCTTAGATACGATGCTACCATATTCATCTCACACACGAGCCTGAAATATTCAGCTCATTGTCGGTGGTGAGTTTCAGCAGATCGTAGGAAGGTAGTTTAGTTTAGAGATACAGCGTGGAAGCAGGCCCTTCGGCCCGTCGAGTCCGCACTGACCAGCGATCTCCGCACCTTACTCGAGCCTCACGTCTGTGCTCACAGAGTCACTGGAGAGGATTGTGAGGGATAAGATACACAAGCAGTTGGATAGATGGGGGTTGAGAGTTGTGAGTCTGTGGAATCCTCTGCCTCAGAGAGCAGTGGAGGCCGGTTCTCTGGATACTTTCAAGAGAGAGCTCTTAAAGACGACTATAATGCCTGATAGACACAAAATGCTGGAGTAACTCAGCGGGACAGACAGCATCTCTGGAGAGAAGGAATGGGTGACGTTTCGGGTAGAGACCCTTCTTCAGACTGCAGAAGAGTCTCGACCCAAAACGTCACCCATTACTTCTCTCCAGAGATGCTGCCTGTCCCGCTGAGTTACTCCAGCTTTTTGTGTCTATCTTCGGTTTAAACCAGCATCTGCAGTTCCTCCTTACACATTGTATAACACCTCACTGGGGCTTAACACTCCCCTGTGTGCCTGGGTCCTGGACTTTCTCATCACCAGACCCCAGGTGGTCAGGATGGGGAGACATACCTCCAACCCCCTCACCCTGAACACAGGATCCCCCCCAGGGTTGCGTGCTTAGCCCCCTACTGTACTCCCTGTACACACATGACTGTGTGGCCAGGTTCAGCTCCAACTCCATCATCAAGTTTGCTGATGACACTGTGGTGGTGGGCCTGATCTCTGATAATGATGGTGGCTGATCTGGCACTCTGGTGTCAGGACAACAGCCTTCTCTTGAATGTCACAAAAACTAAGGAGCTGATTGTGGACTTTAGAAGGGCACAACATCCGAGGACGTACACTCCACTGGAGATAAATGGGACTTCTGTGGATAGGGTGAGCTGCTTTAAATACCTGGGAGTCCACATCACAGAGGATCTGACATGGACAACACACACTGTCACACTGGTGAGTAAGGCAAGGCAGCGCCTTTATCACCTCAGGCAGCTGAGGAAATTCAGAGTCTCTCTGAGGATCCTTCAGTGCTTCTACTCTGGGGCTGTAGAAAGCATCTTGTCTGGCAGCATCACAATCTGGTTTGGGAATAGCTCTGCCCAGGACAGGAAGGCTCTGCAGAGAGTAGTGCGTTCGGCCGAACGCACCATGGAAACTACACTCGCCCCCCTGCAGGACCTATACACCAGGAGGTGCAGATCCAGAGCCAGCAACATTATGGGGGACCCCTACCCCCCCAGCAACCGACTGTTCCAGCTGCTACGGTCAGGCAAACGCCTCCGCTGTCACACTGTGAAAACAGAGAGGATGAGACAGTTTCATCCCACAGGTCATCAGGACTGTAAACTATTATCTCACCAGAGACTCATCTACTGTTGTGTTGTGTTGTGTCTTTCGTAAAAAAATATTTTGTAACATGTAAATACTGATTCTGTTCTATTCTGTCCTGTAATTGTTGCACAATCCGCAGGCATTGACACTTTCATTTCACTGCACATCTTGTATGTGTATGTGACAAATAAAGTTGACTTGACTTGACATATCTCCAAGGTGGACAAAAATGCTGCAGAAACTCAGCGGGACAGGCAGCATCTATGGAGCAAAGGAATAGGTGATGTTTCGGGTCGAGACCTTCCTTCAGACTCTGCAGTCTGTTGCTGGCTTTCCAGCATCTGCGGTTCTTTCTTAAACACCTCATACCTCCAGCATTCTTAACCCTATACAAATCTGTCAATCCCAACATTAAACACCAATTCTGCCAACACCTGCAAACGCTCAGAGAAGAGAAGGCTCGCTGTGGACAAAGTGCCCCCTGTAATAATGTTATTGACATTCAGAGCTGGACTAATTGCTGCCCTTTCTGGAGCGTGCTGAAGGGACATGTTTGTGCCGGGACCAGAGAGGAACAGGGTATGAGGTGAGAGTGTGTCGGTAGCGGTGAAACCAGAGCTGTCGCTTGCTGCCACCGACCTTTTAACGGTGAGCCTGGAACAAGGTAGAATTAAGCTCAGCTGTCAAAAGCAGTATGCGTGTTGGCCTATTGTGTCCTGCAGCTGTTTGCATGTTAAAGTGTTGAAGAGAGTTTTGTTTACTGTGTGGAGGAAAGGAAACAAGTCCATTTTATTTACATGGACAAAAATGCTGGAGAAACACAGTGGGTGAGGCAGCATCTATGGAGCGAAGGAATAGGCGACGTTTCGGGTTGAGCTAAAAAAAGGGGAATATAATTGAGCTTTCAGCAGGATAGCAGGAGTGGCCACGTGGATACAAACTTCACAAACACAGAGGATGTAGGTTTACGGTGATGGGGGGAAAGATTTAATAGGGGCAACCTTTTCACACAAAGGGTGGTGGGTGCATGGAACAAGCTGCCAGAGGAGGTAGTTGAGCCTGGGACTATCCCAATGTTTAAGAAATAGTTAGACGGGTACATGGATAGGACAGATTTGGAGGGATATGGACAAACGCAGGCAGGTGGGACTGGTGTAGCTGACACATGTTGGCCGGTGTGGGCAAGTTGGGCTGAAGGGCCTGTTTCCACGCCGTATCACTCGGTGACTACGACTCGAAGAGTGAGGACAGAATCAAACTTGCTCGTGATATTCCGCAAAGATTGATGACTGACCAACTGTCATTGTCAACGTGTGTGCAGATATTTGGGTAGAGTACCACATGACCACATATTGAATGGCGGTGCTGGTTTGAAGGGCCGAATGGCCTAATCCTGCACCTATTTTCTATGTATGTTTCTATCATGTGATATTAATGATAAATATTTAATGTTCCCCATGTGTGGGGGAGTCCAGAACCAGGGGTCACACAGTTTAAAAATAAGGGGTAAGCCAATTGGTACTGAGATGAGGAAAAACTTTTTCACCCAGAGAGTTGTGAGTCTGTGGAATTCTCTGCCACAGAAGGCAGTGGAGGCCAATTCACTGGATGTTTTCAAGAGAATTAGATTTAGCTCTTAGGGCTAAGGGAATCAAGGGATATGGGGAAAAGGTAGGAACGGGATACTGATTTTAGATTATTGGCCATGATCATATTGAATGACGGTGCTGGCTCGATGGGCTGAATGGCCTACACCTGCATCTGTTTTCCATGTTTGCTCGTTTCTATCATTTGATATTAATATTTCATATCATTATGTATTTGCCAGGTATCGCTGCTCCTGCGATCAGTCGGCCGACTGCCGGCTCTGCCCTGACACTGCCTCACTTGACATCCTGACTGGGGGAGGATTGATTCTTGTTAGCCACTGCTCAGTAACAGAATCAAAATTAATGGGAAAATGAGGAGGAAAAAAAGCTATTAGAAAATAATTTGACATATTAAAAATGTTTCAGCCAAACGTCCTCTTAATCTGAATAGATAGCTTCAACCTTCCAGAATAGGCATGTCAGCAATTAAGGCAAATGGCCGGCGAGCTCAGAGACGGGAGCGTGACGATGAAGATTAACGGGGAGAGGGGCAGGAGGGGGTGGGGGGTGCGCGGAGAGGTTGTGGAGGGTGAGAGTCGAAGGGGGAGGTGCAGAGGTTGGAATGAAGGGAGGGAGAGGGATGGGGGGCAAGGGGAGACCTTGGAGGGGTGAATATGTAGGTAGACAAAAGTGCTGGAGAAACTCAGCGGCTGCAGCAGCATCTATGGATCGAAGGAAATAGGCAATGTTTCGGGCCGATGAAAATGAAATAGGTGAACTTGTAAGGACTACAAGTTGGGATGTAATGTTAAAATTGTACAAGGCATTGGTGAGGCCAATTCTAGAGTATGGTGTACAATTTCGGTCGCCTAATTATAGGAAGGACGTCATCAAAATAGAGAGAGTACAGAGGAGATTTACTAGAATGTTGCCTGGGTTTCAACAACTAAGTTACAGAGAAAGGTTGAATAAGTTAGGGCTTTATTCTTTGGAGCGCAGAAGGTTAAGGGGGGACTTGATAGAGGTCTTTAAAATGATGAGAGGGATAGACCGAGTTGACGTGGATAAGCTTTTCCCACTGAGAGTAGGGAAGTTTCAAACAAGGGGACATGACTTGAGAATTAAGGGACAGAAGTTTAGGGGTAACATGAGGGGGAACTTCTTTACTCAGAGAGTGGTAGCTGTGTGGAATGAGCTTCTAGTGAAGGTGGTGGAGGCAGGTTCGTTTTTATCATTTAAAAATAAATTGGATAGTTATATGGACGGGAAAGGAATGGAGGGTTATGGTCTGAGCGCAGGTATATGGGACTAGGGGAGAATACGTGTTCGGCACGGACTAGAAGGGTCGAGATGGCCTGTTTCCGTGCTGTAATTGTTATATATGTTATATGTTACATGCATAATACGTCGCCTATTTCCTTCGCTCCATAGATGCTGCTGCACCCGCTGAGTTTCTCCAGCACTTTTGTCTACCTTTGATTTTCCAGCATCTGCAGTTCCTTCTTAAACAGGGGTGAATATGTGGCATGCGGCTCTTTGGGGCTGAGATTTCAATGATCCAAAACCGTGCTGAAGAAGGGTCTCGACCCGAAACATCACCCGCTCCTTCTCTCCAGAGATGCTGCCCGTCCCGCTGAGTTACTCCAGCATTCTGTGTCTATCTTCGGTTTAAACCAGGATCTGCGGTTCCTTCCTGACATAAAATCAGTGCTGTTGTGGGAGGGTCATGTGACAGGATGGTTGTTGGAGTGATCGGAATGGCTAGAAAGAGCTTTGTAAATTGGTTGAGGATTAAGCTCCAGATTCCAATATCGTTCTGGGGCACGAACTCGTGACTTGGAACCAGACTGATAATTACTGCATCATTTATGAACTCCCCAATTTCCAAAAGGTGAGAAGGGAAAGAGAGAGTGTTGTAGAGCAGAGGGATCTAGGAGTGCAGGTGCATGGTTCCTTGAAGGTGGAGTCGCAGGTAGACAATAGGTGCAGGAATAGGCCATTCGGCCCTTCATTCACTGTGATCATGGCTGATCATCCCCAATCAGTACCCTGTTCCTGCCTTCTCCCCATATCACTTGGCTCTGCTATCTTTAAGAGCTCTATCCAACTCTCTCTTGAAAGTATCCAGAGAATTGGCCTCCACTGCCTTCTGAATGGCCTACTCCTGCACCTATTGTCTATTGTTTAAGAAGGAACTGCAGATGCTGGAAAATCGAAGGTACACAAAAATGCTGGAGGAACTCAGCGGGTGCAGCAGTATCTACGTTGCCTATTTCCTTCGCTCCATAG
Source organism: Amblyraja radiata (assembly GCF_010909765.2). Taxonomy (NCBI): domain Eukaryota; kingdom Metazoa; phylum Chordata; class Chondrichthyes; order Rajiformes; family Rajidae; genus Amblyraja; species Amblyraja radiata. The sequence goes on from NC_045977.1 coordinate 42,233,372, forward strand.
ATGCTGCTGCACCCGCTGAGTTTCTCCAGCAGTTTTGTGTACCTCCTATTGTCTATTGCCTGTCTGATGTAGCTGGTAACACCGACCTGCTTGTTCTTCAAGCTGCATGATCTGTTCCTACAGATTCATTCTGCTCTCTTCATTTTCTTCCATCCATGAAACCTATCACACAGTTAGTCCTCACAACTACCTACTCGTGCTACCTACACATGTGCGTTCTCCCTGTGACCGCGTGGGTTTTCTCCGGAAGCTCCGGTTTCCTCCCACATCCCAAAGATGGATTGGGAGGTTAATTGGCTGCTCTGAAATATACTCACCGTGGAGTGAAAAATACCCAAGAAAATCGAAACTATTTATCTTCTTGCAAGAGATCCTCGAATTTTTCCAAAGATTTAATCATATTAAAAGCTGCATCTCATATTGGAAATGCTCTCAAAGAATGATACTCTGATGCAGAAGTGAATGAGTTATGAGTTTTAAAAAAATTATTTCCTTCAAAACTCGCCTGAGACATTGGACGAGACAACAGTGAGATCTTGCGAGTGTGGCTTCTGATTATTTATAAACTGGAATATAGTCAAGAGTATTTCATTGGAGGCAAATGAAACTGCAGGTGCTGGTTTAAAAAATAAAGATACAAATTGCTGGAGTAACTCAGGGTCAGGCAGCATGTGCGGAGACCATGACATTTTATGTCTGGACTATTCTGCAGACTGAGCACTCAGACTGTCCATCCCTTCATCGATGCTGCCTGACTCGTTGAGTTTCTCCAGCACTTTGTTCAATCTTACACAGGCTACGCAATTACTGGGGTTACGCAATTCGCAGAGATATTTTCCAGTGGGAATTCTAAATGCATAAACACCAGATAAGTGGAACCTTACTGTATATAAATACTTACAGATAGAGTAAGTCTCATAAATAATGTGATCGCATAATGTCAAAATATAAATGTTTATGTTTTTTATACACAATGAGCATGCGGGGAATAGATGGGGTGAATGCACAGTCATTTACCCGGAGTAGGGGAATCAAGAACCAGAGGACATAGGTTTAAGGTGAGAGGGAAAAAGATTTAACAGGAACTTGAGTAGCAAACCTTTCACACAGAGGGTGGTGGGTGTATGGAACGAGCTGCCAGAGGAGGTAGTTGAGGCAGAATAGAGCGGCTGGGCTTGTACACGCTGGAATTTAGAAGGATGAGAGGATATCTTATTGAAACATATAAGATCATTAAGGGTTTGGACAAGCTAGAGGCAGGAAACATGTTCCCGATGTTGGGGGAGTCCAGAACCAGGGGCCACAGTTTAAGAATAAGGGGAAAGCCTTTTAGAACGGAAATGAGGAAACACTTTTTCACACAGAGAGTTGTGAGTCTGTGGAATTCTCTGCCTCAGAAGGCAGTAGAGTCCGATTCTCTGGATACTTTCAAGAGAGAGATAGATAGGGCTCTTAAAGATAGCGGAGTCAGGGGATATGGGGAGAAGACAGGAACGGGGTACTGATTGTGGATGATCAGCCATGATCACATTGAATGGCGGTGCTGGCTCAAAGGGCCGAATGGCCTACTCCTGCACCTATTGTCTATTGACTATGATAACATTTAAAAGACATTTGGACATGGATAGGACAAGTGTAGAGGGATATGGGCCAAATATATGTAGGTGGGACTAGTGTAGATGGGGTAGGTTGGTCAGTATGAGCAAGTTGGGCCGAAGGGCCTGTTTCCATGTTGTATCACTCTGACTCTATGAACAATGTGGGATCCAAAAACTGAATGTTGACTTTGTTTTAAATAAATTAACAATTCACAGTCCATTAAAAGTCAGCATTTTATCATGAACACGTTAGTTGGGAAAGTTGATGTTGCCCATTGGATAACTTCATGGAGTTTATGAAATATTAAGGTCCAATCAGATGATATTACCCCAGTTATAATGTATATTCATGTCTATTAATGTGATAAAAATATCAAAAATATACCATATCAATCCAACAATCTGTTACTCATTACTGATGCGATAAAATATCTGTGAGAATCTAGTTAATGAACTGTTCTAGGTGTACGACGTTTAATAGAATAAGAACATGTCACTTATATCAACACTTCATTCTCTATGGTAATTTCTATCTTTGTAACTGCCTCCGATTATTAATTTATTGAATTAATTTTGGCTTTTGGTTCCAATCTTGTTGGCAAAATGATCACTTTGTAATCATGCATTATTCTTTGCCTCATCGTTTGTTACATCTGTGTGTGTTCAATATTTAAAGTTAAAGAATGAAACTTGCTGAATAATTAACTACATTGTGAACAGGTCTAATGGGAATGTAATTAGTGTGAAAGCAGGACTTCAGCCCAGAGGGAGAACAGGTCATGGTGAATAAACATTTTATACGTATACACACCATCAACTGGCTTCTTATTATTCAGACCTGCATAGCACAACGGTTTAAACTGAGAGAGAATAATACCATTGTTATTTCAATACCATTTGTTTAAAAGCCACTAATGTAAATTTCCGATTCCATTCTCTGCCTTTCATAGAAACATAGAAACATAGACAATAGGTGCAGGAGTAGGCCATTCGGCCCTTCGAGCCTGCACCGCCATTCAATATGATCATGGCTGATCATCCAACTCAGTATCCTGTTTCGTTCAAATCTCTTAACAAGCGGAATGGTATATCACAAATAAAATAGGTCTTTTTCATATTTCATCAGCTGTGGTTTAATAACTCGTGATGGTAATTAAACAAGGCATCTTTTGTTCAGATAACTGCTTCCCAACAAGGAAAGACCAAGTGACCTCAGTCAAATTAAACCAACTCTCTCAGAAGATGTTTTTATTCTTTTATGTTTAATGGGATGTGGATGTCACTGATAAGCCCAGTGGTTATTTCCCCAGGACTATTTACTTCCAACGCTCCAGCATGTTAAAGTGGCAGAGTTATAGACAATAGACAATAGGTGCAGGAGTAGGCCATTCGGCCCTTCGGGCTAGCACCATCATGGCTGATCATCCACAATCAGTACCCCATTCCTGCCTTCTCCCCATATACCCTGACTGGCTATCTTTAAGAGCCCTATCTAGCTCTCTCTTGAAAGTATCCAGAGAACCGGCCTCCACCGCTCTCTGAGGCAGAGAATTCCACAGACTCACAACTCTCTGTGTGAAAAAGGTGTTTCCTTATTTCCGTTTAAATGGTTTGGTGGGATATAAACATCACTTGTTTAGGAAGGAACTGCAGATGCTGGTTTAAACCGTAGATGGACACAAAATGCTGGAGTAACTCAGCGAGACAGGCGATGTCTGTGGAGAGAAGGAATGGGTGACGTTTTGGGTTTCGGGTCTCACCCATTCCTCCTCTCCAGAGACGCTGCCTGTCCCTCTGAGTTACTCCAGCATTTTGTGACTAATAACATAATTTCCTCAACTCTGTCCACGTTGCTTAAGTTGGGAAGATTGTCAAGAACATGTGGTAATTGGCAGCACATCGCTGAACAGCTTGGTGCTTTCCTTTGTAGTTTACTGAGGAGTGGAATGAAAGTGTTCAGACCTGGCTGTTCCACTCAGAACCCCTGGCAGCTGTCTGGAGACTGGCAGCCACAAGCGTCTGTATCGGATCCAAACCAAGCTGCAGAGACGGGAATGTTGTGATCTGTAACACACTGCCAGCTCAAACCTCCACGGCCATCGTACATGGACACTGACTACAAAGCCAAGGTTTGCACTGAAGTTGAGTACGTGTTTAGAAATGCCTGCCCCACAGTCACTGAAATTATCTAGCAGCTCCTGCCTTCCATTGAGGGTAAATTAACACAGCGTTATAAGCCGAGAATTCTGCCCTAAAGTGTGTAGGAAGGAACTGCAGATGCTGGTTTAAACCAAAGATAGACACAAAATGCTGGAGTAACTCAGCGGGACAGGCAGCATCTCTGGAGAGAACGGATAGGACGAGTTTCATGTAGAGACTATTCGGAGACTCAAACTGAAGAAGGGTCTCGACCCGAAACGTCACCCATTCCTTCTCTCCAGAGATGCTGCCTGTCCCGCTGAGTTCCTCCAGCATTTTGTGTCTACCTACTATATACAACACTATATACCAAACTATAGCAGCCACGTAACTCTTGATTAGTACGGGTGTCAGGGGCTATGGGGAGTGGGCAGGAGAATGGGGTTGAGAGGAAAAGATAGATCAGCCATGATTGGATGGCGGAATAGACCTGATGGGCCGAATGGCCTACTTCTGCTCCTAGAACTTATGAACTCATCAGCGAATTAACTTAGCACTTCAGGGTTACCCCTTCAGCATCGGATCCAATTTGTGAACACACTTTGCTACAGATAATTAGACAGCCAAATGCCTGAGAGAATAAGGAAACAGTCTGCGTACAACATCTGCCAAATTTTCCATTTTGGAATCTTGCGAGCGTGAGTGTGAATGGGCTACAGATTGCACTTAAATGTTCAGAGCATCAACAGGGTGATTATACACCAGAGACAGCGTTGCAGATTCACTCTGAGACACTCTGGGCAAAGACTGCCTGTGAGTGAGAGCTGAACTGGGTTCAATTAATGCCTTTTGTTACAAAATCGCAGGTGGTTCCAGATTAACCCCGATAATTTCGTCAATATAAAACGACATGTTTAAAAAATGAAAGTTCATGAATATTCAGTATTTAATATAATTGCATTTTCATCTAATTGTCTTAAAAGCTCATTAGGCAAAGGAATCTGCCAGTGCTACAAAAATATCAATGAATATATTACAATATGCATTTAATGATTAAAAATCTGTGTGTTCATGAGAATGTTTAACTGGTTTTAATAAGGTACTACAATCTTAATTTTGTTTAGAAAATTACATTAATATTTAGATCCTAATCCAGTTAAATATCAGTTCTTAATGAAAATAACATTACTTTAGAGAATTCAAGCAATTTTAGATCACAAAGCATAACACTCTATGTAATCACTATTGATAAGGCTTGGTACAGGACTCTTGCAGCTGAGTATATGAAGTGTTGAGAGTATTATATCACCGAAGCATTCATGTAAACTCTGCTTGTCATTATGATTAACTCCAAGGCCGATAAATATTTTTTGTTCATTACATTAGAGAGCAAAGATAGAATAGTTTGGTGCTGGGCCCGTTGCAGTTTGTCACCTACATTCATGATTTGGATGAGAACATCCAGGGCAAGATTAGCAAGTTTGCTGATCAACCAAAAGTGGGTGGTTTTGCAGATAGTGAAGATGGTTGTTTTTCACACAAAGTGTGGTGGATGTATGGAACGGGCTGCCAGAGAGGGTAGTTGAGGCAGGGACTGTTGCATCCATTTGGACAGGTACATACATGGATAGGACAAGTTTGGAGCGATTTGGACCAAACGCAGGCATGTGGGACTAGTGTAGATGGGACATATTGGCCGGTGTGGGCAAGTTGGGCCGAAGGGTATATGTTTGCCATGTTAACTTTGCCTTTAGTTTAGGTTAGTTTAATATTGAGATACAGTACGGTAACAGGTCTCTCGGCCCACCGAGTCCACGCCGACCAGCAATCACCCCGTACACAAGCACTATCCTATCCTACACACACTAGGGACAGTTTACTATTATACCAAGCCAATTAACCTACAAACCTGCATGTCTTTTGAGTGTGGGAGGAAACTGAAGATCTCGTAGAAAACCCACGCAGGTCACGGGGAGAACGTGCAAACTCCGTAAAGACAGCGCCGGTAGTCAGGATGGAACCCGGGTCTCTGGAGCTGTGAGGCAGCAACTCTACCGCTGCGCCACCGTGCCGCTTATTTCACTTAATTCCTTATTTAATTTTTGTTAAAATAAAGGAAAATATATCTATTTTCCCAATAAATATCAGTGATGATTTGTGTTCACTATTACTTTTCTTAAAGCAGGTAGACAGGGTAGTCATGAAGGTTTTCATTGGTCAGAGTGTTGAGTTTAGAAGTGGGGGTATTATTTCACAGTTGTACAAGACTTTGGTGAGGTAATATTTAAAGTCCTGTGTTCAGTTTTGGTTACCATGTTGTATAAAAGAAGATACGCTGGGAAAGGATGTTGCCTGAGCTATAGGGAAAGGTTGAGTAGGCTGGGGCTTTATCCCTTGGAGCGCAGGAGGATGAGGCGTGATCCTTTCGAGGTGCATCAGATCATGAGGGGAATAGATGGATAAAAATGCACATTATTTTACCCAGAGCAGAGGAATCAAGAACCAGAGGTCATAGGTTTGGGATGAGGGGGGAAAGATTTAATAGGAACCTTGCGGGCAGCATTTTTTACACAAAGGGTGGGAGATATAGCTGCCAGAGAAGGTGGTTGAGGCAGGAAGTATCGCAATATTTACAAGACATTTGGATAGGAAAGGTTTAATGCGATATGGGCCCAATCATTTTGTTGGGGTGCCTTGGCTGGTATGGTCGAGTTGGGCCGAAGGGCCTGTTTTCTTGCGGCAGGACTCTGAACTTTAGTCCCATCGTAGGATGTTGCAGCAATGAGCTGGCTGCATTTGCATAAATTGGCATGGTGCAAGGTCAAATGTCAGTGGAGGCAAACATTCATTTGGACAGCCAACAGCTGTTAGCCATGTACTTTTATTTTCAACATTTCAAGGTAATTAAAAAATGTAACCATTATTCGCTGTAACATGGAACGCAGCCAACAGTCCATCAAAGCCTGTTCTACTGATTAATACTGCAGCATGCAAAAATTATGAGCATTGGAACTGAAAGTTCCAGTCAGTGCAACATAACGGATGTGTATTTTTGGCTTCATGCACCTGACAGCACAGAGCACAACCCAACGATGAGAAAGCTGGAGCCACAGTGGAGATGATTCAACACACACTCAGCCGTGTGTTAGCTCCAGCTCCATGCCTGACAACCTCACCTACAACATCATGAGTGGTGTAGATCGGGTAAACACTCAGTCTTTGCCCAGGAATAGAGAACCAGACGAAATAGGTTCACTTTTGAATCTTCTTTCAGCCATTTATCACCTTTCTAGAGCTTAACTCTATCATGGTATTCAGTGGATATACTTAAGGCAGAGATAGATAGATTCTTGATTAGTACGGGTGTCAGGAGTTACGGGGAGAAGGCAGGAGAATGGGGTTAGGAGGGAGAGATAAATCAGCCGTGATTGAATGGCGGAGTAGATTTTATGAGCCGAATGGCCTAATTCTATTCCTATTCCTTATGACCTTATGTATCAGGAACAGTTTTTTCCCCCTAATTCTGTGCCTTGTGGCACCTTGAAGAGTGAATTGAGAGAGCGGAGTTAGGTTTGGTTTTATTAAGTTTAGTTAGGGTCAGGGAGCCGTCGAGCTGCACAGAATGGACATTGATTTAAGGCGAGGGGGGAAAGACTTAATGGGAACCTAAAGGATGACTTATTTACACAAAGGGTGGTGGGTGGATGGAACGAGCAGCCAGAGGAGGTAGTTGAGGCAGGCACTATCACAACATTTAAGAGACATTTAGACAGGTACATTGTTAGGAAAGTATTTAGAGGGATATAGGCCAAACGCAGGTAGGTATGACTTGTGTAGATTGGGCATGTTGGTAACTGTGGGCAAGTTGGACCGAAGGGCCTGTCTCTATGTTGTGTGACTCTATGACTCTGACCTCAAGCCAAGTAGATACATTTGGACATAAGGACATATTGTGGCCTCACTTCCTAATAAAGATATCTACTATCTCAATTCATTCTTCAGGACTCAAGGCACAGATTTAGGGGGAAACACTGTGTTCTTGACACCTTGATAAAGCACCAGCTCCAGAAAGCACAACCTGATAAAGAGCTGGAGGAAGACTCAAAGGTAATATTCTATCCATCTATCTTCTATATATTACCAAAACTTTAATCTTGTTTGTTTGTTTGTTTGTTTGTTTGTTTGTATACATAGAACATAGAAATTAGGTGCAGGAGTAGGCCATTCGGCCCTTCGAACCTGCACCGCCATTCAATATGATCATGGCTGATCATCCAACTCAGTATCCTGTACCTGCCTTCTCTCCATACCCCCTGATCCCTTTAGCCACAAGGGCCACATCTAACTCCCTCTTAAATATAGCCAATGAACTGGCTTCAACTACCTTCTGTGGCAGAGAATTCCAGAGATTCACCACTCTCTGTGTGAAAAATGTTTTCCTCATCTCGGTCCTAAAAGATTTCCCCCTTATCCTTAAACTGTGACCCCTTGTTCTGGACTTCCCCAACATCGGGAACAATCTTCCTGCATCTAGCCTGTCCAACCCCTTAAGAATTTTGTAAGTTTCTATAAGATCCCCCCTCAATCTTCTAAATTCTAGCGAGTTCCCAAAAGTGTATATAAGGGTGTTCCCAAAACTCTGCCATATCCGTACACGATAGCACTACAATTTCAGACCCACCTTACTCACCATTGTCCCGCGATGTAAATGAAACAAGTTTTGTTCAGATTGATGGTATATTTTACAAGTTATTGACATTTTTAACTTAAATAATTTGAAACAGCGCCCCACTTGCCGGTTGCGTATGCGCAGTCGGGGGTGTCTCGTCAGCCGCGTCACAATTGACAATGGCGGCAGTGATGCAAAATGACGCCGTCTCCCTGCGCGTGCACAGTGTTCCCGATATCCACGCATGCAAAGTTGGGGAAGGCTTGCCGGGACAGATCGCCATTTTATCATCCAGCGTGGGGTATAGGTGAGTGCTACTGGGGGTATATTGCATTGGGGGAATGGGACCCAACGGGTCCGCACTTGGTCTAGTAATTCTATAAATGTTTAGAAAGAAAGTTGTGCATGCTTATGAAGACAGATCAGGAGACTGAGACCTAGTTGGATAGATCTCAGACCGTTTATGCAATAAAATGTGTAAGAAAGAACTGCAGATGCTGGTTTGAATTGAAGTTAGGCACAAAATACTGGACCAAATCAGCAGGTGAGGCAGCATCTTTGGAGAAAAGGAATTCTCTCCCGAGATGCTGCCTCACCCGCTGAGTTGCTCCAGCATTTTGTGCCTATCTTATGCAGTAAGATATCAGATCCAAGATGGTGTGTCAGCCAGGCCACTCTTGGTGTGCTGGTCGGGGAAGTGGATCTGCAATCACACATTGCAATCGCTCCACTGTTAGTAATCTCTACTCCGACAGGAAGTTTTCTTGCTTTAACTCAGCTATTCCTGTTATTCCCTTCATCATGTATCTACACTGTGAATGGTTCGATTGTAATCATGTCTAGTCTTTCTGCTGACTGGTTAGCACGCAACAAAAGCGACCTATTGTACTTGAGTTTGAACTGAGTATGGTATATCTGATCTGATTGGATAGCATGCAAAACAAAGCTGCTCACTGTACCTCGGTACACGTGACAATAATATACACAAACATACTGCATGTGACAGAGCCACAGCTGTTATCAGGCAACTGAACCATCCTATCACAACCAGAGAGCAGTCCTGAACTACTATCTACCTCATTGGTGTACGGGCTTTACCTTACACTAAACGTTATTCTCTAATCATTCAAGAAGGAACTGCAGATGCTGGAAAATCGAAGGTAGACAAAATTGCTGGAGAAACTCAGCGGGTACGGCAGCATCTATGGAGCGAAGGAAATGGGCAACGTTTCGGCCCGAAACGTTGCCTATTTCCTTCGCTCCATAGATGCCGCCATACCCGCTGAGTTTCTCCAGCAATTTTGCCTACATTCTCTAATCATGTATCTGTACACTGTAAACGGCTCAATTGTAATCATGTGTAGTCTTTCCGCTGACTGGTTAGCACGCAACAAAAGCTTTTCACTGTACCTCGGTACATGTGACAATCAGCTCAACTCTACTCACCTAAGTTGCCTTCTCTCCCTGTGGGTGGGTCGCACCCTGTTTTGAGAGCTTCCAGCATGTGTGGTTAGGATTTCAGATTCTTAACACGTGCAGGTCAGGCATTTTGTTTACCTGTCGATATTCAACACATTCTGATACATTGCTCAGACATGTTTGGAAGATTAGAGTTGTTTGGAACTGCTGCCTTTATTTCCGCTGCTTTCTCCTGAATGACATCTTTAAGGGCCTTTCCCACTCTGACATGTCGTGGACATTAAAACAGTGGAGCTGCATCAACGACACTTTTATCGAACGGCCCAAAGTTCAGGTAACAACTTCCTCCACTTCATCTTCATTATCTCCAGAGCTTTTGAGTTTGCTCTGTTGTTGGATGAACATTTAAAGAGAGAAACGGGTCTGTAGAGGATGCTTTCGGTTTCAGGCACGACAGAATAATGAAGGGAAACAATAGATCAATAGTACACTATAATCTTAGCTATCACATGTTTGCTGTAAGTGTAAATACTACTGGCATTTATTCCACCAGTCCTGTCCCTAAAGGTTCTCTGTCATAATAAAATGGAAGGCCAGTTCTTCTGTTGCTTCTTATTGATAGATTCTCACTCTGAGTGGCTGTTATGGGTTGCCAAAGTAGTCCTCCTCTTCAGCTCCGGCACTCTCTATTTCTGCTTAGCCCCACAAAGCTAAAGTAACAAAAGTAACAATCAGAAACATTCATTTAGCAAGGAAACTTTAGCAAGGTCCTCCCACCCAATCCAGCCACGCCCACCTGGTTGCCCCCTCTAACAAAAGTTTGTTATTGTGCTTTTAAGTTTAAATATTACCCTGGCCACGCTCTCACCACAGACCCTCCAGGTTCAAGAACAGCTTGTTCCCAACAACCATCAGGCTCTTGAACGCTGCACAACACTGACCTCAGCAACTGTGATCTTCTACGGTCTGTGTCTTTGGTTTCACTATTACTTAGTAAATGATGCAGAGGGTTTCGACCAGCCCCGACCCGGGGTCTGATCGTCCAGCGCGGAGGAGGGGGGTGGGTTAATGGAACGACCCCCCCCCCGGCATGCGGAGTTTGATCAAGGAGGGCCCAACGTCCAGCTACACGAACCATGATCGCCCCCATCAACGGAAGGCTCGAGACCCCCAACCGCAGTAGAACAAAGAAGGGAAGAGATTGAACTTTCATCACAGTGAGGAATGTGGAGGAGTCACTGTGGTGGATGTTCATGTTAAAATATATTTTGTGTGTCTTGTTGCTTTTTATTGGTATGACTGTTTGGCAAATGAAATTCCTCGTATGTTGACAGAATGATTATGTTTAGTATTAAGGTCAATAATTTATTGTATTTTAGATTACTGTATGTTTGTTTTTTTGTGTTGAATGACTTGTTAAGTTGCAGCCAGTAAGAATGCCATTAAACGCTCTTAATAGAGGCTCTTAAAAATCCATTTGCCTTTCAACTGTGTTCTCACCATGTCCTGCCTCAAGTATTTCTGCTTCCTGCATCTGTAAGACAACTGGATTTCGAGATCATGATAAATATATACAAACAACTCGGACAGCTCCTGGATCCCTCAGTAGGATGACTTTCCAGCAAGAACGGGCCAAATGCAGGCAAACGGGGCTGGCGTAGATGGGGCATCTTGGTTGGCATGGATAAGTTGGGCCGAATGGCCTGCTTCCCTGCTGTACGTCGCTAGCTGGTGGCTGACAGAGATTGAGTTTGAGTTTTCACTGAAGTGTACGGGAACATCAGAGTGAATGAAAAATACTTCCTTGCTGCACAAAAAGGGAAAGTAATGAACAAATGATCCCACGCTACGAGGCAATTTATTGGTTTGGGAATCACGAGTTATGTACAAAAGCGGGTACTCTAAGCATTGTGAATTGTGATTCATAGCTGACGCACTTTGTATTTCCCAACAATCTCTCACATAAATAGGGAAGTGCATGACATTATTCTAAATGGTTAAGGATAATGCCTTCTGTCACAGGCAAGGTATGTCAGCAGCTTTGACAAAGTACTCTGTGTTGACACTTCATGCCTTTAATTAGCCCGGTGTTTTTCCATCACTAAACTCTGCTGGAAACCGCTGGAAGTTTAATGTTTCACCGACACTCAGTCAAACACTTGGTTCCATTTTGAGTCGGGAACTTTCAATATAGAAGCTCCGACATAAATAACATTGGAGGTACACAAAAATGCTGGAGAAACTCAGCGGGGGCAGCAGCATCTATGGAGCGAAGGAAATAGGTGACGTTTTGGGCCGAAACCCTTCTTCAGACTGATAGGGGGTGGGGGGGAGAAGGGAGGAAAAAGGGAGGAGGAGGAGCCCGAGGGCTGGGGGGTGGGAGGAGACAGCTCGAGGGTTAAGGAAGGGGATATAACATTGAAGATGTTTTCCACCAGGATGGTCTGGAAATCTGAGCCAAAGACAAAGTGCTGGAGGAACTCAGTGGGTCAGGAGGGAATGGACAGGTGACGTTTCTGGTCGGGACCCTTCGTCAAACTGGAATTTTTGTGGTGAATATGAAAGGTTTATAGACAATAGGTGCAGGAGTAGGCCATTCGGCCCTTCGAGCCCGCACCGCCATTCAATGTGATCATGGCTGATCATCCACAATCAGTACCCCGTTCCTGCCTTCTCCCCATATCCCCTGACTCCGCTATCTTTAAGAGCCCTATCCAGCTCTCTCTTGAAAGCATCCAGAGAACCTGCTTCCACCGCCCTCTGAGGCAGAGAATTCCACAGACTCACAACTCTGTGAGAAAAAGTGTTTCCTCATCTCCGTTCTAAATGGCTTACCCCTTATTCTTAAACTGTGGCCCCTGGTTCTGGACTCCCCCAACATCGGGAACATGTTTCCTGCCTCTAGCGTGTCCAAACCCTTAACAATCTTACATGTTTCAATGAGATCCCCTCTCATCCTTCTAAACTCCAGAGTGTACAAGCCCAGCTGCTCCATTCTCTCAGCATATGACAGTCCCGCCATCCCGGGAATTAACCTTGTAAAGGTTTGTTAACATGCAGTGCCGAGCTGATAGTGCGGCACGGTGGTGCAGCGGGTAGAGCTGCTGCCTCACAGCGCTAGAAGACCCCGGTTCAATCCTGACTACGGGCGCTGTCTGTACGGAGTTTGAACGTTCTCCCCGTGACCGCGTGGGTTTTCTCCGGGTGCTCCAGTTTCCTCCCACACTCCAAAGACGTGCGGGTTTGTAAGTTAAGCGGCTCCTGTGATTTTTCCCTCGTGTGTGGGATGAAGCGAGTGTACGGGCGATCGCTGGTGTTCGTGGACAGAGTGGGCCGAAGGGCCTGTATCTCCAAACGACATCGATGACTGTTCCAACCGCTGTTACGTTGAATCATACATAGGTTGATACACATTGCTCACAATAATATACTCGTCATCGGGTTAACACGCTGAAAGGCAGAGCGGAGACGTCAGGCATGTTATGCCAGCTGTTAAATCACTGGCTGACCTAACACATCAAAGGTCAGGATATAATTGGATGGGGATCGGCTGAGGTTACAGGAGAAGTAACAGAGAGATGGCTGATCTATCTCTCCCTCCAAACCCCATTCTCTAGCCTTCTCCCCATAACTCCTGACACCCGCACTAATCAAGAATCTATCTATCTCTACCTTAAAAGTACCCACTGAATTGGCCTCCACAGCCGTCTGTGGCAATGAATTCCACAGATTCACCACCCTCTGACTGAAGAAATTCCGCCTCATCTTTCTAAAGGTACGTCCCTTTAGACTGTGCCCTCTGTCTCAAGACGGCATCTGTCGATTGCCTCTGTGGATGCTGCCTGGCCGATTGAGTTCAATGGTCAGCCAGAGCTCGATGGGCCGAAGGTCCTGTTTCCATGCTGTACCTTTCAATCAATCACCTTCCCCCCCCCCCCCCCCCCCCCCCCCCCCACCAATTCCTTCTCTCCAGAGATGCTGCCTGTCCCGCATCTGCACCAGAGTTGCTCCAGCATTTTGTGTCTATCTTCAGCATCTGCCATTCCTTCCTACACCCATTCCTCTGGAAATACAATACAATACAATACCGTTTATTGTCATTTGAACCTCAAATGAAGTTCAAACGAAATTTGGTTTCTGCAGTCATCCAACAAGAAAATAACCAAGACACAGAATGAACACAATTTACACAAACATCCATCCCAGTGAATCTCCTCCTCACTGTGATGGAAGGCAAAGTCTTATGAAACTGGTGGCCAGAGAGGGGGGTTTCACAGCAGGCGAGAGGCTAACTGGTTTTGAAAGAGAATGGCAGAGCCCAGAGGCTTGGTGGGTGAACACACAAGTGGTGGATGATGAAGCAGGAACGCTAGCAATCAATATCTTCATGGCCGATTTCCGGTCAGGCCCAATGGCTACACACACCAAGTCCGTGACAGCTCGCAATGCCGTGACATATCGGGGTGGACAAGCTCGTATTTCACTTGCAGCTGACGCCCAGGCAACATGATGGGACAGTGAGTGCCTGGCTTGGTGATTGATGACATTTCACTGCCTCACCCACTAGTTGAGCGGTTCCCTATTTCACGTCTGAATCAGCCAGCATCGCAGACATCGCACACGTACCCTCTGCACTTGTTCAGTTTAGTTTATCGTCACGTGTACCGAGGTACAGTGAAAAGCTTTTGTTGCGCGCTAACCAGTCAGCGGAAATACAATACACAATTACAATCGAGCCATTTACAGTGTACAGATACATGATAAGGGAATAACGTTTAGTGCAAGTTAAAGCCAGCAAAGTCCGATCAAGGATAGTTCGAGGGTCTCCAATGAGGTAGATAGTAGTTCAGGACTGCTCTCTGGTTGTGGTGGGATGGTTCAGTTGCCTGATAACAGCTGGAAAGAAACTGTCCCTGAATCTGGAGGTGTGCGTTTTCACACTTCTGTACCTTTTGCCCGAT